>NW_028297138.1:13002005-13044505 GCF_055798465.1 Pogonomyrmex barbatus
GTTGACCGCTCCAGTCAAAAATTTTAAAATGCCTTTTAAATTTTGCCTTTTAAATTTTTATCTTTTAAAAGCTAACAAAATTGAACTAAAATTGTCAAGTGCAAAACGACAAAATTCAATAAAAATAAAGAAAAGAAACCCTTTACAAAATTTTACAAAATCTTATTGGCTTTAAAGATCTTTGAAGTATCAGCAAAACATCCCTTGCAATATTCTCATAAGTATTCTCGTAAAGCAATAACATTGTGCATCTACGAAATGACTATTATATAGAAAGATTTATATAGAAAGATTCATTATGTAATACGAATGTCATTCTCTTTTCATACATCACATACATCACATTTAGTGTTTTTATCTGTCAGATAATCGTCTCACATCGTCTCCTCCTCAGCCTGTTTGCAGAGCGCCGGAAGAATAAAGAGATCTCGTAGTCCCAGTCTTTCGACGAAAATTATTTTGCCAGTCCACTTGGCAAATTCGATTTCCTCACCGGCCACAATGGAAACGCGTAACGATAGCAACAATAATAATAGTCATCACGGTGACCATCATCCGAATGAGGACAGTGGCGGCGACGGCAGCGGCGGCGGCAGCGGCGGTTCATCCGCGGAGGAATCAGGCGCGAAACGACCGCTCCATCCGGCGTTGGTCGGCGCCGGCGCCGCTCTGGAAGCGAAGCCCCTCTGGGAGGAATTCCATCAATTGGGCACCGAAATGATCGTTACGAAAGCCGGACGGAGAATGTTCCCCACATTTCAGGTGAGGATTGCTCGCGATTGACTCGACAGACTTGCCAGAAACGAAATGCCGCGAAGCGATATGATATACAGAGAGGTTTTGATAATCGGTAGTGTCGACTGTTCGGCTTGGATCCCAACACGGAATATCTGATGGTGATGGATTTCGTTCCGTGTGACGACAAGAGATATCGATACGCGTTTCACAGCAGCGCCTGGGTCGTAGCGGGTCGCGCCGATCCCGTATCGCCGCCCAGGATCCACGTACATCCCGACAGTCCCGCGAGCGGTGCTCATTGGATGAAACAGCCAATTTCTTTCGACAAATTGAAACTGACCAACAATCAGCTTGACGATAATGGACACGTGAGTTGACACGTTTTTCCTCTGTTGGACCCCGTTGGATTATTCGCGATAATCCATTTACGACCATTTCTACGTTATTATAAGCTATGGAGAACGTTCTTCGTTCTTTGATTCAAATACATTTATGCACACACGTATAGGAACATTTTATATTAATGTTTGGCAAATGTATGTACATGTATGTACACGAGTTGATTGATATACGACCATCTTCCACACCAGCTGTCTCCGTTTCAATTATTTTATTAAATATATATATATATATATTTTTTTTTTCTCTTAAGATTTCAGGATTTATCAAATGTTACAGAACTCAACAATTATACCATCTTACCTTCATTTGCGAAAGATGAAATATATTGACACATTTAAACAAATAATTGGAAATCAAGTCTCTCCCCCTCTTTCTTCTCGAATATCAAACATTGATATACGAAACAATGACTTCTGAATTAGAAACAATCATAAAACTAGAGATATAGACCAGAGATATTTTCCAAGACAAATATATATATATATAAGTTTTAATCATTATAATCTTATCTATTAAACTTTGTCTCGTGATATTCTCCTCGCTCGGATTTTACATGACGCGACGCTGCTTCATCTACGTAAAGCGCGTCTACGTAATAAAGTAGAATGAGAGATGAGAGACTTTCCACGTGTTTGCCGTTTACGCACGAGTTGGTCTTAATTGACCTGAGATACGAGCCTGTCACTTACAAGAAATTACGGACAGAAATGGCGCGACGTGACGTTTTCACGGGTTGTTTGTCATTTATAATTGTAAAGATGCCGCTTGCAGATTAATATATCTCGCGTATCTCGCTGAGATTTTCTTTCTTTTTCACCAAAGAAAGAACTTGTCGCGTTATTTTAAAATAACTAGCGACCCATTCATAATCGATATGTGTCATCAGAAACAACTTGCGATCAAGCAAGTGCCTCTTGCCTCCTTCTCTCAACTTTTTATTTTATATCGTTAATGTTACTCGTGTCGCATTTAAAAAACTGAATTTTTCTCAAATGTTCTTTAAGAGTTCTTTAAAGAATTAGGAAGAAAAGAAAGAAGGAAGAGGTTCGTGAAGAGATTCGAATAATCGTCAAATGATCAATCAAGTACGTTTAAAGTTCAACGCTGTTCGTATCGAAATATCGCTCGAAATATATTCTGTCTGCGATGCATTAATCTTGCCGCGCTGTCGTCGCGGATAGACGCGAGAGTGTCGTGTATATAAGGTAACGTAAACAAATGTAATGTAAACTGTATGCGCGCGCGATCTATAGGCCCTGGGAAAGAGGTCGTACTTTGTAACGAACGTTATACCGAGAAAGAATTAACAGCGGTCAGCACATCACTCTTGACGACGTTGCGCGACGTTGCGCGACGTTGATCTTGATTTGAATTTCGATTGTGAAATCTAGGGAATGGTAGCGCTTATTCAGGCATAATAATATAACTTTTCACAACACTTTTCGCGATAATTCTTTTTTCTCGATAATTCGCCGCGATACAAATACGAAAATTGAAATATTATAGTATAAATAATTTTTATCCTAACAGGAGACGCGATAAGAGCGGAGTTATCAAAATTGAAGCGAGCATTGTTGTATAAATGTTGGATCGATATATTTTTACAAAATTGAATCTGCTATAGTGTTAGTTTGAAGAAATTTTTCAATATTAACTTCTTATCGTTGCACATTTTATCTGTAAAAAAATACTCTCCGCGACAACCGTATTTTGGGATAATACATTATATATATATATATATATATATATATATATATATATATATATATATCCTCTTTCTCATCCATCGGGTCTCACGAGCTTTTGTGTTTCTTTTCGTTAAGAAAGAAGAATTTTTATTTTTCGCTGACGATTATAAAAAAATTCTTAATCGTGCCTTCTTGAAATTTTATATCTGTACTTTTTGCTTTCGTTAACTTTATCTATCTATTGGATGTGTAAATTGTCAAGATTCTTTAAATTTAAGCGGTCACAGCCGACCACAGTCCAATCGCGAATGCGCGGGGTTCGATCTTTTCGATCGCATGCGGTAGCGGTGCCGCGTCCATATGTATCTGCGATAAAGCCTTTGAATCTAGGGAGCCTAAAATAATTTCTCACGACCACGTTCGTGCCAAATTCATCAAGCCGATCATCGCGAAACAAATTCTGCGTTGCGATGTCGTGGCATACCGATGAACGAAACGACGCGACATGCCGACACATGCAGGCACGTGTCGATCGTTTCTTAGAAGGAGGTCAGCTGAGCCAAGTAAAACTCTTTCAAAACTCGAATCTGATACGACATTTCTTTACGTGAAAATGATTGAGGAATGATAATAGCAGCGCGATTACATCGCACTTGGCAAGCATAAACGCTAAACGAGATCTGTCTGTACTCTACTTACGATACCTGACGCGATAAATTGCTTGACATTTTACCCCAATTTTATCCAATTTTACTATTTTAGTTGATAAGACTCACTTTTCATCAGATTATTTTCTACAGTTCATTTTCTTTTGATCAAAAGTATAACAATTCGCTTATGTTATGGCAGCAAAATATTTATATTTATTTATATTTTCCTCAATATCTATATTTTTCTTTTCATTGTGTGTAAAGTGTGCAATCATATTTCATCTTGTGCAAAGCATCACTTTATTTATATATCTTTATTTACACTCTGCCAAATTGAAACGATCTGACTTTTCTTCTACATTCTATGCGATTCATTCTATTTTACACTGGAGAGGAGAGTTTTGTTATTGATTCTTCAAATTGCACTTTTGTAAATATCTTTCTTTCCGATTATACTGTTGACAATGAAATATATACTCTGTTCCTCTACATAATAATAATCTGCGTAATTTTTATCGCATTACAAATTTAAACAACGACATTCCCGTAAAATGATTTATCGTCGTCCGACGTTCGAAACATCTTCAAGGATGTAGAGAAGGAGGAAATTTGGAACGAAATTCTCTGCTCGCCTTTCTCTCCCAAGAATGTATCGCTCTTTCTTCGCGCAAGAGGACCTCTGAGGAGCGGCCCGTGGCGAGCGGTCGTTCTTTTCCCGCGTTCTCGCGTTATACACAGAGCAGTTTGTTCCTTTAATTGCGCACCGAAAAATGTGGCACCGGGCCGCGTAAAAAATCATAAAAAATCGTAAAAACTCGCTCTAGGCGGGTCAGGAATGCTCGCCCGCCGACATTCATTCTTCATTGACGAACTCACTATCGCGAGATGTTTCCGGATAGGCGACCAGAGAGACCTCTTCGTCGCCTTAAATTTTACCTCCAATTTTATCTTCGAGTAAGGTAAACACACGGGAGCAAAAAAAATAAAAATGTAAAATAAAATTTTAATAAACTCTAGAAAATAATTATTGTGCTTAGGAGATGACATCTAACATCTTAGAGAAATAATCGATCGAACGCGCGGGATCATAAGCGCATACATTCGTATACGTGGTCATTCTTCTCGGGAAGGCTTTTTTATTTATTTAATTTTTCAAAAATATTGTATTCCCACAAAATTATCCTAACTCTTAAAACGATATGAAAATGTTTAAAGTTAAGTTTAACAAAAGATTGCAAAAAATATGACATTTAAATATTGAGTTGAGGGTAAGTTGAGGGTTGACTGATACAAGTATCAGTCGGATTGTTAAAGAAGAAATTATTGCAAGCGTAATAAAGAGTGATAAGAGGGATATCGAAATATCGTTAAAGAAAACTGTCGGTATAGAAAATTTTGCTTGTGAAAAATGGGCCGTTCTGATTTTCGGAGGCCACACACGCTTTTCTCGCGTAGAATGTGTATGCGTGCGTGCCGCGCGTATGTGTGTTTAAATCTACCAATACGTATTCCATCGTGAAGCATATGCGCGCATGAGTGCGCGAAGGGAAGAACGAGGGTATCGGATTGCGGGCCGGGGGTTAGTTTTTACAATAATTAGTCACCGAGTCTCTTGTGGCTGTCAAACATTGCGACCGCCCCCCCCGTGGCGCTCCTTCCTTCCACGAATACTTTGCTAGCTTCACGTGTTCCCATTTCTCATTCTTCTTTTCCTCTTGTGTGTATCTTTTTTTTCTCCGTTGGTTCCTATACGTAAGATGACGACTTTACCAAATTGTATCTATCGGTGTCGGACTTGAAAGCGTTTGTCACAATATTTGTAATGCGCTGTGTTTTCGTATCATCGCGCTCTCTACGATATCATCATCATTATCATCAGGTTCAAGAAAAGGATACACGTTTAAATTTTATAGATTTTATAGATTTTATAAATTATACTTGTCTCTGTCTGTTCAACAGACAGACTTGAGAAAGAAAGAAAGAAAGAAAGAAAGAAAGAAAGAAAGAAAGAAAGAATTTAATCGTCGTTAGTTAGACGTCGTTTTACCTCGCACCTCAAGCACGTTTATAAATAAGTTTATAAATAGTGGACTTGGAGGTCCTAATATCCGAGTATCTTGAGATCTCTGGTCTTTTCACTTTGCAGATTATCTTAAACTCGATGCACCGTTACCAGCCGCGCTGCCACGTGATAGTCGCTCCCTCGCCGCCGGGTTCGTCGCCGGATCCTCGCACGGAAAACTTCAAGACGTTTTCCTTCCCGGAGACCAGATTCACCGCGGTGACCGCGTACCAGAATCATCGGATAACGCAGCTCAAGATCGCTAGTAATCCGTTCGCCAAAGGTTTTCGGGATTGCGAATCGGACGAGTGCGACGGCGTGGCGGCCGTCGGGGGGATGCAGAGCCCCGCTAAAAGGCCGGCCACGGTGGTCGTCGGAAGTGCCGGAAGTGCCGCGGGTGCCGTGCTCCCGCCCGGTTACAATCCAATGCCGACGCCGATGCAGATCTCGGGGGTATCCGCCGCTTCTCAGGAGCACCATCAGTTTTACGGCGCAGCCGGCGCAGGTAACCATTGGCCGCATTATCCGAGCCATCATGGCCAGTCGTCGGCGGCGCACGTCAACTCGGTCCAGGCTCATTATCCGACGCACCCGCAACATCCGCAACATCCGCAACATCCGCAACATCCGCAACATCCGCAACATCCACACTCGAGCGCACAGTCTCTCTATGGACCGCGGTAATAAGAGACCATCTCTCGTCTCTTTTTACCTATTTAATCATCTTTGTTTCTCAATGTATTCGTTTTGTGTCGATTGAGCGTAACACGGATCGACGGATTGAGCGTGCTTGAAAACACAAATGATGGAGATGGTTCCATGAATGGAAGGGAAATTCGCACTTCGCACGTGTTTTTTCATGTGTTTTTTCATAGAATCATTTTGATGGATCGCGAGAATCGACATTTGTTTCTTACTGACTGACGCGTCAGTCAGATCTTTTGCGACGACGTGATCTTTCGGGACTTTGTCCTCGTCCTCCTTTATCGCATCCGAAAAACAATGAGTTGTCAAAAGTTGAGTTATATTCATAGTATTTTCGCGGTCCACTAGTGTATTTTTATGATTAAAAGAATCGCTTCGCGTAAAGAATTATAATATTTAAATTAAGAAACGAAGATTTGTACGCGTGTACAAATCTTACATTTTCGTGTATAACAACACATGGTTTATGAAGTTTACGGTCTATAAACTTATTTAACTGACGCAGATGGTGAAGATGGTGAAGATGGTGCGTAATTGTTGGAGATGATTAGTCTCGTTATAATTTCGTTAACTACCGATGATGCTTGATAATTAGTATAATTTGACCAAAAGTCGAGCCGAATTGCTTGGACTCGAATTGCGTTACCAAAGTTTCGAGTCCGAGTTAAGCGCAATAAAACAACCGTGTTTCTATCACGTGACGTACGATGCGCGTGCAAGTGAGTACATTTAGCCATTTGGCAATATCTACTATTGTCATTTAGCTACGGACGATATATACCGACATATTTTTGCAAAGTGCTCTAACGTGTATAGATTAATAAACAGATTCAGGTCAGATTCAGATTCGCATTCAAGTCTGTATGTGATACATATAAAAATGTGCGATGCTAAATTATTACAATGCGAAGAAATACAAGAACAATAACAAGAACAAAATATAATATAAATCGATAATACACAACTCTCGATATATACAATTCTCATTCGCGAATTAACTTTGACTTTTTAAGTTTTGCCAAGTATTGGAATTAATTCGTGCATAAGAGACGAATCGACCGATCGATGTCTCTGACATGTCTTTCTCGCGGAAGACTGTGGGAGAAGTAAGTGCCTTTTGTAGGAGCAAAGTGCGTCTATTTATATTGGTGTCTCAAATGCCGAACGAGCCTAAAACGTTCTCGAGCCAAGACGGAAAAGTAAACGCGCCGTGACACTTGGTGAGAATAATGTGGCTACTAAGTGCCCTTAATAAATTATGCCGCCCGAGTATCGCGTACCATTGTGCCTTTAACTTTTTAAGAGTTCTCGTTTAGCACGATAACGTTGGAAGGATGTTTTACAGCGAGGAATAAACAATCAAATAACGCAACATACGTCCGATTTAATTATTTCTCCCAAACAAAATTCTCTTTCCACTTTTCCTTTCTCACGAAATCGAACGCGGTCCATTTTCTGTTTTTAATTAAAAAGGTATTTTTATAGGCATTCAACACGCTTATAATCTTGTGATGAAAAATGGATCTCTTTCATTTTTTATTATATCTACAAGAATAGAAATAGATTGTCTATAATATCTTTGTACATGTAACGAATACGAAAACGATAAAGAGTGCACGTTATATAGGTATATAGTGCGTACATAGTGCGTAACGCATTCGATATAGAATAAAATGTTTCTATAACAATGACTAAGCTTTAAGTTTATTAAAGAAATCTTCTTTGGTCCGAAATCTTTGTATGCGTAAAAATCATCTGACTTTTTCGGATGCCACATCTCAGTTGTGGACACATGATCATCAAATGGAATTAATATCTAATATCGAAATTATATGCATCAACGATGATAGTTTAGTGAAGTCAGCCATGGCTTCACATCATGGATATCGTGACTGTCGGAAATGACGAGCTAGCGGCAATGAAGCGAAATGGGGAGGAACGACGAAGTAGAGCTTCCTATCTGGAAGCTTCTGTGGAACGACGGACGAGATCACGCCGCGACGTTCGGCGTGATTGATGGCTGCGCCAGAAACAACATTGTGTAAACATATTACAAGCGTATGCTTAATGATCCTCGGTGTGGCTACATTCCCCGGTCCAGCTAAACGTTTTGCACTCGACCGCATTTTCAAAAATGTCCTCGCCTCTCACTAAAGGAGAAAAATGATTAAGAGACTCCAAGTACGTATATACCGCGTATTCACCACCATGTCCCGGTATTCACTTGGATCTCTTATCGAATTTGAGGCCAGATGGCTAATCTAAGGAATATATTTGTCAATTATCGAAAGTATTATCGTTAAATAATACTCGGTCTATTTATTATCCTATGATAACCTAAGCCATAAGGAATCATACAATTCACATACAACTCACAACGACGATTATTCATTAGTAAAGTAGCATTTATTAAATGAAGAATATATGTTCATAAAATGTTGATAAAATTTTTCTTAGTGTTTATTTGATGCGATACAAATTGAAACTGATTATCAACACGATTTACATACTTGTAAAAATGTATAGGTGTAATATTATTTTTAATGTTTACGCATTGTACGTGTATTCGCGCACGTACGCTTTGCACGTTTCGCAAAATCGACTTCTTCATTTAGTTCGCTAACGCTAATAAGAAAAATTGAGTTTTACTAACTATATATATATATATATATATATATATATATATATATATTAATTATACGAAATGATTTTGCAGGCGCAGTACAAATAGAATACAACGTATGCCACGCTACAAGGGGGGTCTCGCGCGCATCGCCTACTTTTGACACTCTAACCCTAAGTAATATAAGGCCGCGTGCGGGATTCTCGGTTCGCACAAAGAAGCTGCGCTTATCGACGGTGCGTGACGGCGCCGGCAGTAAAAAGACACTCTGCTTCTCCTTCTTATTCTTTCATCTTTGTCATAGGTGTTGCGGCTAACCGAAGTTAATCCTCGAGAGGTCAACCGACGCTATGTCGCCGTTAGTATGACACTGCTTCTGAGTTTTTAAGTACATATCAAAGGACAACCAACAACCTCCCCAGATTAACGCGTTAAGTAAAAAAATTAAGGACAACGCCATCTTTCAAAACGCCATCTTTTACCTTTTATTTTTTACCACCAACGTTGCTAGAAAAAAAGAGCTTTAATGGCTTTTAAGAAATTAATCCTAAGAGGGAACTAATAGCAAAATGTATATACATTCACTGATTGTATATAGTTAGTCAGAGTTACTTGCAAAGTTGATCGATGTTGTTAAATGTACAAAATTAATTTGAATTAATTACTAGGTTTAATCAATCAATTGAAACTGACTAGTCAATCAAATGTTAATTAGTTTGAATTAATTTGCAACATTACATAAGGCGATATTATTATGGAATATAATTGAGCCTTTAGTCATATATTTATCAGGTTAAAGGCGTGCTTTCGAATTAAAGATGTGCAGATTTCTCTTACAGAGTTCCTTTTCCACATATACCTATTAGCCCTTACGAACCCTCTTTATTGCGGAGGCGTAACCGGTGACTTTCAAGGAAGCGTCTGGAATCTTTCATCCTCCCGTCGCCCGAGTATTTTTCTAGCTAACCAAATTTCTAATTATGTGCTGATTTAGCTAATTTCAACGTAGTTGTTTCCTATATGCCACAAGAGAGTACACAATTTCATTACAATGATTACATTACTCGTATAGGAAAGCAAAAAAACGTAATAACTCGACAACTCGAAAAATAATTATTTTTCTCATTTAATTTATTTAAAACTAATCGTTTTCAATCGTTTTCTTTTTCTATCTCTTTTTAATGATATTAGAAAATATCCATTTCCATCGTATTAAAGAAATTGGATTCTATATCACGCGATACTCATTGTTTTTATACTTTTTATTTGAGAGAGAGAGAGAGAGCACAGAAATATTTTATTTGTGCACGCGTAAGAAAAGAATTATTTTCCAAATTTAGCATACACAAATAATTACATTAGTCGCAAAGCTGAATTAGTAGCAAAGCTAAACATTATTATTAGTTGATGAGAATATAGGCATCTTTGTAAACTTTCCAAATGTTATTTTCACTGCCACAGTTATTTTCTGATTTTTCATCTCAATAAATTTTTCATCAAATATGTATATATATATATATATATATATATATATATATATATATACACACATATATATATATATATATATATATATATATATATATTAGTTTTTAAAAATCATATGAAAATCTTACGCAACGTTTGCAAAGATTGCACGCGCAATAATTAAAATACACTATCGTTTTTATAGCTTATAGCTATAAAAGAGATGATTCTAAATTGGATCTTTCAATTTCGAAAACTTCACATCTCACGTTACCTCGTTACTTATCGATATCAAATTAAATCGAATATGATGAAGAGTGATATGATTGAAGTACGAAAACGCGCGTGTATATGAGACGTGCGAAAGAGTAATAAATCTTTCTAATTTTCCGACGGTGGCTCATTGGTCGCGGATCAAAGACCAACAAATGAATCGCTCGGTAGGTAGAGAAAAAAAAGGAAGGAGAGAAAAAAAAAGGCGTGCATTCCCATCTCCGGCACTATGGATGGACCATGCCATAAACCATGAATCCATCATCGCCACGTACTACGGACCGTACAATTCGTGCGTGCACGGTGGCAGAGCTTTTATAGTTTCCACATCGTCGACGCGACGAAACGTTTTCTGAATTTTCGAGGAAGTGGCATAGTTAAGCCGCATACACACAGACACCAATAGGACACGTAAAAAAAGTATCACGATATCGATCTAAATATATTACAAACATTTCTTTATAAAAGATATTCTAAAAATTTCGCAATTTTAGATCTAGAATATAACGTATATCACAAGTTTCCTACTTTGCAAGTTTTCTATTTTTTATAACATATATTAATGTCATTGATATTTTTACAAACTCAGTTTCCAGAAAGAATTCATCGTTATCAACCGTTAATTAACCGTTTTCAAACTTGGAAATATATACGTGGGCGCGCGCGCGCGCGCACACACACACACACACACACACACACACACACACACACACACACACACATACACACACACACGATGATAGATTTTGCCAAGAAGAAAAATTAGGTCTAATCAATTCCAATTCTTTTCTTATAGCGAGTTTATCTCTTATACCTAATTTTATCGTTAACTGATTAAATATACGGTTTTAGATATACGATATCTAATTGTATATATTAATTCTTATATTAAAAACAGGCCATTTTATATACGTAATACTTGGAATTGATATTTCGACCTGGTATTGATTAATTGGTATTTTATTTGAATTCGAATTTAAACACGTGTTACTCTTTTGAGAAAGAGAGAGATTGAAAACTGCTCTCCCCCGATTCTCCGACCAAAAGTCAACTGGCCGGATCTGAGATCTGAGGAAACGCGTCGCAGCGCGTAGCGGCGCGGATGCGACGATCAAGAAGTTCATATCCCGCACACGAATACGAGCGCAATGACAGATTTACAGATTCCAGCCATCGCCATCGCCTTCTTCCACGGGGTGGATTCTTAAAGCGGAAGGCGCGTCTCGTACGAACGACCCGAGACCCGGAGTGCACGTCAAATCGCACCTCGACTGTTTACGCTTTACGTCTGCAAAGTAAAGCGTTTCGTTTCCTTTCCCTCCTAATCGTATCACTCTCTTCTACTTTCGCCGTACCATATCTTTACTCGCCATCATATTTTGACTCTTCGTACGTTCTCCTCTTTGCGTTTTACGTAGTTATTTAAGTCACAAGTGCGCGTGTCGCGCGCGCTCGCGACTTCATGTGTAACACATGATGTGTATGTGTGTGTATAATTTTACTTGTGTATAATTTCGACTTTTTATTATGATAAAGCTTTATTCTGATTTAATTTTGTGATATTATTAACTTTTCCGCTATAATACACAAATACATGATATAGGATAAGAGATCGTCCCTCTTTTATTTATGATATCTAGTAAATAAGGTAAACTTTTCATAGGCGCAGTCACGGTTTGCGTCTGTCTTCGCACCCTTCGCTTGCTTGGACAGTTTTCATTCTCTCGCCGATAGACATATCCGTCTGTTCCTTTTTTGTGCATCTGGTTCCAAGGTGAAAAGAATCTTGATTTATTCGAAAAATATAAATATCTTTTAATAGCAATAAAATGTTACATTATTTCCTTGATATTATTTTAAATCTCATCTATTTCGTACTCTTCGAGATGTGTCATACTTATCTTTCTTTCTTTGTCGAATTGTAATTTTGATTTTCCTGAGATTGAAAAACGTGATCATCGTGCATGATTTATGTCGATATCATAACGTAACGATTATACGAAACAACGAGTCGAAACAAGTTTCACGAATTGGCGAAATTGAAAGAAGAAACAAATTGTCGGACATTTTTCATATTGGCAGAGCACGCGCTTTACGCGCTTTGTTCCATTCATCGTACTATATTTGATCGTACGATTATGAAAAACAAAATCGTGCGTCTTCTCGCGTTATTATTGATTGATAACATGCAGCCCGAAATGAGAGAGTGAACAATTCTTATTTTCAAAGATTTCATCTCGCTCTGACTTGTTTATTGAAATCGCGAATTACGTGTATTCAGACTTAGAAACGACAGTTTTGCCCTCAAAAGGCAAGACACCTTGTAAAGTAGAAGCTCATTCAATTTTATCTTATTAGATATTTTGATTTGAAATCTTTATAGTAACGCGAAATATATATATATATATATATATATATATATATATATATATATATATATGTATATGCTATAAAAGTATTTTGCAAAAATAATTTCGGTAACAAATTATTTGGTTGCAACGACGAAATGTCGCGTTGCTAGGGGGGATAGAGATACCCAATTTCGCTCTAGAAGAATTCTTTCCAAGTGACAAGTTTTATGTCGCAATGTTTTATGTCGAATTATTTTCTAATGACAAGTAGTAAAAACTTAATTGTTTTCACGTTGATACATACATATATGCGATAGCAGCCGCAATCGTATTGCGGTAACAAAGCAGCTACGGCTGCCTTTACATACGTAGTAGTTTTCGATGAAATTTAATACGTAAATAAGAATAATTTCTTTCGAATATATTTCTTCTTCGCGTAGCGCGCGCATACGGCTCCGCGCGGAACGCGTGGAGAAAAGAGGAAACGAAAAGTAAGTAGGTGATGCGCAATTTAGCGATATTCTCAAGTTTTCAGTCGCGACGTAGTCGGCACGCATATCCTATCTCGCCGCTGGAATCCTCATATGTCTGTCAACGTGGCTTCCCAACACCTCGGGGTCTTGGATCACTTTGGTCGAGCCTCGAGGTAGTTCGAGGCTCGAGCGTGCCGGCAATACGAGAAGCGCATAGGCGCGCGTGTCCTACCCCACATCCCACATCCCTCTGTCCCAGCTGCACCAAAATATCATTGGCAACGGGCAAGGCGGGCAACGGGCGACGAGCGACGGGTGGTCCGTGGCGACTAGTGGTCAGAGATCCGGGTCTACTCAGGACCGTATATTTGTCGGAAGCTGGCAAAGCTCTACGATTCATTTAATCCCTTTCGACAAATCAATCGATTCTAATTTCTTATCTTATCTCGAGCGATCTATTACTCGAAACGGAATTCGGAATGTGATTGCAATCGTTAAATCTATCTACACCACATGCATCCTGCTTATACGAACGAACCGTGATTCAATACACGCACATGCACGCACGCACGCACGCACATGTATATACATTTCTTTCATATATACATGATCGATTGAATTATGCGTAGATAATAGATAATCTCCGTCTTCAACGTGCCCTTGTTGCGAATTGATGAATGAATTATAGAAAATAAGCTTTTTCTTACTTTTTATGTCATATATCATTTTATGTGCATCGACCCAAAATGTTTTTTGCATCGTTTATTTCTACTTTTCTCTAAGCATAAAGCACGTTTGGAATTTTTTACTATTTCCAAGTATCGATTTTTTATTCACCTAACATCGCGTATAAATCAACCTATCGATACGAGATGGCATCACGTATCGCCATGTAACGCCACGTTACGCCAGGTATCATATTTATTGTATGTCGATAATATCGCATACCGATACATCTACATCCGTACAATGTTGTTACATTACGGCTGATTGCATTATATTAGTGTCGGTCCACAATAAGTATTTAATCTTTAAGTCTTTAAGAAATTGACCAATCATAGTCGATTATTCTTTTCATTCTTTTCATATTCGATTATAATTGGTTCAATTTCTTACTTCTTAAAGCTTAAATCACCTATTGTGGACCGACACTTACGCGTCGCATCTCTTTCTCATGATTGTGACTCATTTGACACTTTTCAAACGGGATGTGCTTCTGATTGAGGATTGAAAAGGAGAAAGAGAAAATTGAGCAATGAATATTGCTCGAATGTGCAATTAATAGAAAGCTCATCTCACGTGCTGGATATGTGGCATATGACAGCATAGCTGGTATACGATGGCAGAGTGTAAATAATTTTCAAATATACACAGAAAGTATCCCCATGTGAAAAGAAATGTTATGTGATACGATATGCGCAAGATCGCGTTATGAAAAGAGATTGTAGTAAAATAATATTTTTTTTATGTTTGTAAATGTCGTACATACACACATATGCAAACTTACAGTGATATCGAGCGAGAATTTTGTTACATAACCTCAATTTCAAAAATTGTATGCAGTGTATATATGTTAAAATGAATAGTAGTGAGTATTAATATAGACATAACTCATCCTCTTTCTTTCACACGTGAGATGGACAATTCTCAAGCAACAAATTTTTTCATTTCTCCGTTTAGATGCTCATTTGAATTTTATTTTTTTTTCAGATTCCATTGCAGACAGCCCTGGCTCGAAAGCTCTTGAAGCTGTCAAAAACATCAAGGATGTGGCTATATTTAAGAAACCTATTGGATCCGCTAAGAGGAGCAAAAATGCCCAACCAAAGATCTTAGATGAGGATACATATATTGAAAAAATGAGCGAAATTATTCAAAGGGATTTTTTTCCACATTTGGAAAAGCTACAAGCACAGAATCAATATCTGGATGCTTTAGAGCAGAATGATACTAATAGAATGAGAGAGCTGTACGCAAAATATAGCTCCGGTCGACCTGTCACTGAAAGACCGATTAGTCCAGCTACTTTTGAAACTCCATTGCGCAAAACTGAATCAGACAATGACGTAGGGTCTATTTCTGAGACGTCATCACAAAAAACATCCATCGAGTCTATAACAAGAAATGATAAGACTGAAAGTAAAACCGGTCTAGATGATTATTTGAGCACTCATACGAGCGAAGATAACGCCAGTTTTGAAGAAATGATGGTTGAGGCTGAAAGTAAACGCAAACTCAAGTATGCCTGGCTTTATGAGGCCGAGGAGAAATCGAAAGGATGGCTCGCTATCGATGGATCCACAACTGACATCCCAGCTGTTCAAGGATCAAATATCAGACCAAAACAAGTGGATAGTTGGGCTTACAAGAATAAAAATTATATTATGTATATTCCCGATGGAGTGGAACTTACGGCAGAGGAAAAAATAGAATTAGCTAAGAGGAAACAAACTGTAATGCATGAAAATACAAGATTGAGGACAAACCCATTCAACGAACAACAAAACAAAGATACTATTAATGAATTGGCCAAATCGCAGTCCAGAGCTAATGACGGCAAGATTGGTGTGGATGGCAAAGAAGTTGTCAGAACTGCGACGCCACGAGTAAATGGTTTTAGTTTTGTGACAACGCCAAGCCCGAGGCCGGGGGAATGCGAAAGTCCATTGATGACGTGGGGTCAGATCGAAGGGACACCCTTTCGATTGGATGGTGGTGACACTCCATTGCTGAGGACAAGTCAGGGCCCCTCCTTCAGAATAGCGGAACCACCAAAAAGAGAGCAGCTAGCATTACAGTTGGCTGAGAAGGCTGGCGAGAGACATAGAGACCGAAAAAATAAGGCCTTAGAAGCAGCCAGAAAGTCGTTAGCCACGTAAGTGATAAATCAATATTTCATAATGAATATGTATTGGCGAACGGAATAAACGTTATGATATAATAAACGCGCGCGCATAATACACACGTTATAAAAAACTGTTCTTTCCAGTCCATCGCCAAGGTCGACTATAGATCGTCTGAGCACTATGTCCCCCGCAGCAAGAAGGTTAGCGACTCAGAAACTCCGGATATCGGGTACACCCTCTCCTCGACGAACACCATCATCCAGAACTCCATCTGTAGGCATCAGAACATCTGGCACGCCACGCACGATCACATCGGCTGAAGAAGTCATTTCGCAGAAATTGGCGATTAATGCCACGCGGATACAAGGACCTGTGCTCACTGATAATTTACTCAATCTACCTCCACAGCGGCAACGAGCGTCGGATTTTTTCAACAAATGAGAATATTTGTATCAGAAAATCATATATGTGAAATGCTTAAAATGCTTCTCGTGTGTAGAAATCAAACGATATATGTATATAATTACAATAATGTATAGTATAACAAATATATCTATATAAAAGAGACGTACATTATATATGATATGTGTGAATGATTAATTATATTTATTTATTAATTTATTTATTAATTATATTTTATTTTTTTTTTTTTTTATATAATATGTTTAAGATTTTTAATTCTTTTCTTGTGCTTTATCGAATCTCTTTATTGATCTTTTCCCGATTTACGGGCGATTGCATTTTGCCATTGCATCTTTTTCCTTGAAATAGATTTCTCGAAGAAAAAGAATTTCGGTACGCCGTAACGAGATCTAAGAGTATTCATACGCGCGATACACGTACACAAAGCTATCAATTTTCTAAATATCTTTTTAACAAGAAAACGTATGTTTTATTGTTTTGCATATTCAATTCAATTTATAATATTATTTATCCGCATATGTGCGCGCGCGCGTTGTGTAATATACATATATACATATTTTGGCGCATTTTGCGACATTTTTTGCTTAAAATTTAATACGATGTTAATCGTCACGAAAAAGAATGTGACCGGATAATTAATGACCTTGACCGATTCTTTCATCATTCATGGAAGCTTGTATGTATTCTTTCATCCTGGCGGATCTCCGTTTCGTTTATCGTTATAAATACGGAAATCAGATAAAGTCAACCAGACGAACCATTTCCTTCACAACAAAACGATTGATTATGATATCTCTCATCACGAAGCTATAAAACTCGGCTTTTTACAAAGTTGATTGGGATGTGCGTATTGAGGAAGTGAGAGTAAAATCATAATAAATTCATCGCGTAAACGTTGCAACAGGAAGTATTCCCAAGCATACCCAAGCATCGTCCAAACAGTCATTGTTGATCGATTGCGAAATTGTTCATTGTTCGCTAAAGAGCTTGGCGGCTTTTATATAAATCAGAAAGAACATCAGAAAGAAGAAGAGGAGAAGAAGGAGAGAGAGAGAGAGAGAGAGAGAGAGAGAGAGAGAGAGAGAGAGAGAGAGAGAGAGAGAGAGAGAGAGAGAGAGAGAGAGAGAGAGAGAGAAAGAGAGAGAGTATTATTCTCAGAGACAGATATGAGGTCCTCTTTGATCCTAGGAATTATCTCGCTCCTGACGATAGCGACTTCGTGTATCGTCCAGGCACGCAAGCTAGAACAGGCATGCGGGAATTTAGGCCCAGGTACGTGGACTTTATATTCCGCGCGTATCAGACTTATCATCTTTATTTTTATCATCTCGTTTTTAATTACAACGCGTTACAACTTTCTTTTATTCCGAATGCTTTAAAATTCTCGAGGCTAAAGGTTTGATATTTTTATAAAATTATTCTGCTAAATTTATTTTAATGCTAAATTTATTCCGCTAAATTTATTATCGTCTGTTTTTTTGCTTTATGTCATTTTGTATTTGTTCTCAGGCATTAACGCGTGCAAATGCGGGGAGATAGTGGTGAAAGCAGCAAAAGTACAAAAACCATTGTTTTATGCGTCGCCAGAAGCGATCAACGAAGCTGCAGTAGCGCGTGAAGCGGTCGGAAGACTGTCCAATGTGGGAACGGATCGGTGGCATGCCGGAAGCGTGACATCTTTCCCCACATATAAACCTTATTCTAGCGGCACATACAGCAGCAGCAGCAGCAGCAGCAGCAGCAGCAGTACCAGCAGTAGCTCTAGCTCTTCAAGTTCTTCCTCTTCTATCGGACTTCTTGGAGGACTGATCGGGGGAAGTAGCGTTTACTCACCTTTCCATTCCGTCTCGGGCAGAGTTGCTTCCAATTGCGGGTGCAGTGGAAAGAAATCGACTTCCGAATCTCTGGAGGTTCGCGATCTCCTGTCCTCTAACATCGACGGAAAAGTCGTGCCCAGGTATTTCATACCGCAGATTCCTTTATTTAATTCGATTATTCATTATATTTAATGTAATGTCACTCGCGTTTAATAATATTAATCGCGTCACATACGCGAACACTATGTTCGACACGCTACGTGTCGATTTATGTCTGCGTGAAAATCGCACGTGTGATACGACATGCGTTCCGGAATTTTGAAATACTGATATTCAACCGATCGTTCGTCGTTCGACAGTTTCCAACCGATCGGTGATTTGTGCTACCCAACCCCGCGTAGCGGCAAACTCCAGGTGACCACCAAAGTGACACCCGCGTACCCCGGCAAAATCAAGTGCGCCCCTCCCATCCCTTATGAGGTTTGCGTCAAAATACTCAATGGACAGATCGACGATGCAGGATTGCGAGAGCTTGGCTTAGCGACTGCATATGGCAATACCGGCGCTGTGTCTGGTCGGTATGGACTGTCGGGTGGATTAAGCAGCGGAAGTCTATCTGGTAGCACGAGTACTTTTGGTGGATATACTTCCGGCTCCAACAGTGCGGCTCGATATGGTACTTTCGGAGGATACAGGTCATACGCGGGTTCTAGCGCAGACTCGACCGGATACGGTGGCCTCACGGGATACGCGGGATCGTACGCGGGTGCTGGCGCGAGCAGTGTTGGACAGTTGGCCTCTAGAACGAGCGGCTTTGGTGGAATATACGGAAACGGTTTCGCAACTTCGAGCAACGTCGAGATGATTCAAGGATCGGGAGCAAGCCACAGATCCAATTGCGAATCTATTAACGATTTTGGCGACGATCCAGGTACGTGTGTCTCCATCTTCCTTCGTATCTCGCTCCAAGTATTGGTATCTCGCTTTTCCGCCACATTACATCCTTTTCCATCTTTCTCTATCGAGACATGAGACATAAAATGCTACTTAAGATGCTATTTAATCCAGCGGCAATCGTTACGACCCGAATTTTTCACATCGTATCTATGTTCTAACGAAGCGATCGCACTCGCGTTCAGCTTAATTCGTTGATACGGATATCGAGCCGATTGCAAATTATGGATTACGCGCGCGTATGATAAGTATGATAAGTAGAGTAGATTTGATTTTGAAGACTGCAAAATCAAAATTTGTTTATTCTTAATATTCGGAATTTCAGAGTTTCCGGAGGACTATTCGTATCCTCGTTTACCAGCGGATCCGGTCTCACTCACCTTGGCGTACAAAAATCTCTTCCCGCGCACCGTGTATTACAACAAACGAGCGTTCGTGCCGGAGGATAAACTAGCGTTCGGTCACAGAACCGTGCCGACTGAATCAACACCTAGCAAAACGGTGTCGAATGTACCCGAGGAAAAACTTCAGATTCTCGATAAACCCGTGGTGGAATTGAAGCCAGTGTCACCGGTTCCCATCACCGTCGGTGTTTATGACGAGCACGAGGAAGCCAAGTTGGCGGAGCTCGAGGCTATCGAGCGCGAGAGGATAAATCAAGAGGAGATTGCCGAGCAACAGCAAGAAAGCTTTATCACATATGGGTAAATTCAAAGACATTTGGCGTAAGAGTAATCGGCATCTTCTTCGAGGTTCTCGATTATATACACGTGCTCGAGACTATTGGGCTTCATCCATGTGTTATCTCGTCGTAATTTAAAATTACTCTTTTCTCGCGCAACACAGATATCGCGTATCTTCAATGACCTTAATAAAATATTCGTAATAGTATAAAAAAAAAATTCTCGGGTGATGCTTTTTCGAAACTACATTTGTATATTACAAAGAAATGAGATGAAACTTACAACTGAAACTTAAACTTACAATTAAACTCAAAATTCAAACGTTTATCATTTAAAGAAATGTTTCATATCGCTAACTAGAGTGGCCGAGTATTATAATTATTTACAGTATTATATTTATTTATATATAATTATTTAGTCTAAGATATTGAGCAAGATATTGATTGCTTGCAAGATATTTATGTGTCTGGATGAATAATTGGTTTTAGAGACTTAGGATATGCGCCAATAAATGCAGCACTGCCAGGAAGATCGGGAAGGCCTTTATCGGCGGGTCCCATTGGCGTGTTGAACGCGGAAGACGATACCGGAGCGGAATGCGGTCCGATGGGACCACCAGTCCCCGATTACGTTCCTGGCAGCGTCGTGATCGATCGAGAACTCGTGGAAAACGAAGGGGGAGCCGTCGGAGAGGATGACGCCGAGAGTTCCAAATTGTACATCCGTCACTACGCGGACGATGAAATTAGTGACGAGGAGGACGATAGCGACGATTCAACTTCTGGGATATTCGCCAGGTTGAAAAGCGCCGCCCGGAAGTATGGTCCCCCGTGTGGTGCCGCCGTGTGATCCTTTGCGAGATGCGTGGAAAGGATTCGTTGACGACCATTTTCGACTATCGAGAGATTAATCTTGATTGTTTGGCAAACAAGACATTCTGGACAAGACTTCCTCGAATATTACACTATTATTACGCTAGTCCTAGTCTCGAGGAGATTCTAGTCTTGTGTCTTTGTGATGTTGTTGTTATTGTTGTTATTATTATTATTATTATTATTATTATTATTATTATTATTATTATTATTATTATTATTAAGATAATAAAGCACTCGTGCGACAGTCAAATCGTTGATTTTATTATATGATTCCCGATCACACATTCCTAAGTTGTTTCTTTTCTGATTCGCGAGATTTCATTTTTTACAAACAATTATCAATTTGAAAAATTGATTTCACAGACCGTTTGCCGTTTGAGCTTCTAACATATTTGAGCTTCGATTTAATTGTCGTTCAATTTTTTATTATTTTTAACGCTATTTTATTATATTATTATTAATATTAATACACAAGACTAAATATGTATTTGTAAGAACAATTTTTTACTTATAATAACAAACGATGTTTACAGTGTAATATCTTTATCTTTGCGATAATAAAGATTCATCCAAGCGATTTGTCAAGGATCAAATGATACCGTGTGTCTATAGTCTACGCACTATATGCACGCACAAGATTTATGATCTTCCTTCAACTTTCCCGACCAAAACACGACCGTCAGCACGTCATAAAGTGTTCCAGCCGAGAAAAAGGAAGCAACACATGGTGATGCACGATGATCGCCGCAAAGGAAACATAATGTATCTCGGAAAGAGAGAGAACAAACCTCTCTCGCATAGGGATGCTATTTAAAGATGCTCTACGAGCGCTTCTCGAAGCGCTTCTCTTCGAGGGAAGTCGTCTCGTCGAGACGTCTTCCCTTTTTCTTTTCTTTCTTTCGCGAGCACGTGAAATTTACGATATGCGTATGCATTAGATTGATTTATTTCATTTACATACGTATGGTATAAATTATAATACAAGCAGCCAGGCGAACTGCGAAACTACGACTGCGAGTGAATGAGATATTAATGAGATATTAATTTATTACGTGAGTGACGAAACGGACATATATGTATCGCTTAATGATATTGTAAATTGATATTATATATATCGACATCTGATAGGTATATTAAATATAGTACAAGGATTCACAGGAACAATTTCTGTTTCCTGTTTATTATTAGCTTTAAATATTCCTCTTTCTGTTTATATATAAAAGTATGTTTGAGAGAAAAAGAGAAAGGAGGGAAAAGACATATTCTTACAAGATACGTTCACAAGAACGTTCTTTCTTTTGAAATTTCAGTGCTGACTTCAGTGCTGATTTCAGTGCTTTTTTATAAACATTCCTCGGCATCTATATTTTTGTATACGTATAACTATAGAGATTGTATAACTATAGAGAATTCTAAGAGAATTGCAAGATTTACAATTTTGGACACAAACGTACAAAAATTTAAATTCACAAAAATCGACATATTAGAGAAACATTATGAGGTGAGGGGAAATTACATTATTTAAAATTTCAAGAATTTTTCAGGATTTACAAAAAAAAACAATTTCAAAAATTCAAAATTTCAAATTGCGGAAATCAAGAAGAGACAAAGTGGAAAATGTAATCAGAGAAAAAGGAAGGAGAAAATGAGAGAAGATTATGCTATTTAAAGCTCCAACACTTTTCTATAAATTCAACTTAATGCAAATAAATGCAATTTTAATGTGATTTCAAATATTTCTTAGTTTGAAAGTTTGAGTCACAAAGATCTAAGTTTTTGAAAATCGACAATTGAAATGTAATCATGAGTAAGAAAAAAGAAAATTATAATCCTAAGTGTTCTTATTCTAACAACTAGAACATTATTTCTTTCTTTCTTACTTGTGTTATGTGCAAAATTATAATTACACATAATATTATAATTTTTAACATATTATGATGGATGATAGTAAATTTTTAACAAAAAGTTATGCATAATGTTGCGTAAGTAAGTTCATTCTTTGCTTGTTTTTTCCTTTTATTCTTTTTCTTTGTCCTTGTCCTTTTTTTTCTTTTATTATATAGTTCTGCAAGATTTTGTCTTAACTGTGAGTAATTGTTGTGAAACATTACAATAATATAAAATATCTTAGCGTTTTAGATTTAACTAACAGTAACCATTTTTATAGGTCATATTACGTTTGATCATATAATATATTTTATGATTATACTATGTGCATTCTAATTGATAAAAATACTTTATTCTCTCTCTCTCTCTCTCTCTCTCTCTCTCTCTCTCTCTCTATCTCTCTCTCTCTCTCTACTCAGTTCTGTTTAAAGGGTTTGGAAGAGAATTCAAATAAACAGATTTTATGAATCTGTATATATTAAATTAGCTTATACTTATTAATTCATAACGCATATTAATGTATTAATGAATTAGCATACATAATGTTCATCTTTCATCCTTGATGACTTATTGCCTAACAAACAATATGATTTGATAATCTGCATGACACCGGAAACGAGGAATATACCGCATGGACACGCATCGAGGAAAATACGTGCCTGGTCTACTTAGTAATCAAACTTGTCGGTCTCACGAGACACGTAATAACGAGAGTTTATTAAATTGTCATTGTTGGGAGTTTATCTGTTCTTACACCTAAACAGGAAATATTTCGTGAATTTGTCTTGAACAAAACCACTTCTATATCAAGAGCGCGATGTGCTAAGGACCAGTTTAGGTTTTGAAAATCTCTGTGCTACAATGGCGGCAGTAGTCAAATTGCAATTTTTTATTATTCTTGCCATCTGTTTCCATTCGAAATCTTCTTATGGCTTCAAACTGCCGTATAATGGAGCTAAGATAGTTACATACGGCCAGCCATGTCATCCACCGCGTTATTTGCCTGTTACAATTGAGGTATACACGATATTAGTATCTTATTGTTTTGTGTGTAGCAATTAATTCTTTCAAATCGAACACATATTATCTAAGGTATATTATCAAATGATACATTTTTTTAATATAATCAAGAATTATTTTTCAAGAATTATTTTCACGTACAACAATCACGTACACAGACATCTTTTTCATACAAATATATTATGTTGTGTGTGTGTGTGTGTGTGTGTGTGTGGGTGTGTGTGTGTGTGTGTGTGTGTATACACACCAAATTTTCACTTATATATATTACGAATAATATGAGTATCATTCCCAATAAACTTTTTTTCAATGTATAAATATTAGCATTATAAAATTTACAGGAACCTATAAAGCCCGTGACAGAACTCGTTTTACCTACACCGCCGTGTGTTTATCAACCATTGAAATTAAATTACCGAATAATCCCTACTGAACCTTCCCTTCCTTATCAACCGCAAACGGAATATCCAGTTTCCATACAAATACCTCAAGTTCCTGAACCCTTGGAAATAGTCACGTCGGATCCTCTTCGAGGAAAATCTTACGCTTACAACATTCAGACTCTACCACCTCCATCCGTGCCAATTACAACGAGATACGATTTCGATTTTCAAGTGCCACCTTCACCAATTTCGTAAGTATTCTACGAATATTTGCTTCGTTTTATTTTAAAGAACACTTAGAAAGTATATTCATAGATTATGCAATCCATCGCAATTAATTTGTAATTTTAGTTTGTAATTAATAATTAATAATTGTAATTAATTTGTAATTTTAGTGAATTTATCTGTTGATTCTTTGAATTATTTTAATAACAAATTTTCTTACACGATAACAATATTACGTTCACAAAAAATGTTTCTTTCATCATACACAACATGTATTTTTGTTTTTCAGAACGACACCGACGCCACAATCTATGAAACTCTTGACAGGTCTCACTAGTAAAATTGACAAGGTTTTAATTCCTGCCTGTGAATTGCCATCTTCTAGCTGCTGTAAGACTGATACGGCATAAATTTATTTCTTATGTAACGCAGTGTTTCTCATTAATTGTGAGAAATGCATAGGATATATATATTAATTCGGATATACATAGACTTAAATAAAAAGTAAATAAAAAGATGTAAGAAAGATATAATTCTGAATTTTAATAACTCCCCTCCTCCCTTTCAACTTTATTTTATTCTTTTTTTACGTTTTTATATATTGCTACTTGCATTTCAAATTTCAAACAAAGATAAAATTTATTTTGACAGAAGAGAATAAATAGTCTTTTTCAATCTACGTACCTTATTTGTACCGACATTGTCTCTCTTTCTCTCCCTCTCACACACGCGCCACACACACACACACACACACACACACACACACACACACACACACACACACACACACACACATTAATATATAAACAACTAGTTTTGTAAATTTATCATCATACTACTGTTATTATAACGTTAAAAAATTGAATTAAAATAATGTCAAAACAATATAATGATTTTATGTTACAAGCATAATACGATTTAATTCTTCTTCTCTGCGAACAATAATCAGAATTTGCTTACGTTTACAATTTTTTAATTTTTTTATTATTTATCTTGCAACGCTTGTAATATATATGATGTAATATATATGATGTTAAATTTATAAAGTAAATTTATAAAGCGTCAAGTTTCAAATAAATATTGCAATTAATGATAATATTTAAATAGAAAATTTATAAATACGAAGAGTAAATAATAAATTTTATATATTTCAATAAATTTTATATATAAGAATTATTCTTCTTTATACAAGTTAAGTTTATATTAAATTATTCTATCTCTTTATGTGGAAAATATCCAAATTTTCTCATTAATTTATCAATAAATTTCTTTTATTCAACAATTTATTAAATAATAAAATGTGTAATATACACTTTTGTCTTACACATTGTTCTCTGTCTCCGATCATATGTATACAAGATATGTATACGTGTGTACGCATGAATGTACGCACGCGTGAACGTACGCGTATACAAAATATAAATAGACATTCACTATAAATGTTTAATTCATAGTAGCATGAGTGTGGGTGTATATGTTGAATTATGTGTGTATCGAGAAAGTATCGATATATATATATATATATATATATATATATATGATAGATATATATATATATATATATATATATATATATATATATATATATATATATATATATATATTATTTCACTGGTAAAGAAAGTGATTCGTGATTATTCACGAAGGCAAATGCCGTGCAAAAAATATCCTTTAATAACAACCTTTTAGACTAATATTGGATGAATCGTGCTTCGTTACAAAGCGAGTCGCTGATGAGATCATGGATAATCTCACGCGCATCAGCACGTATCTCAGTTGGCAATCGTTGACGGCCAACAATCTCCGGTGTTATTTGATTCCATCACGATCTTCGTGCCGAATCTGAATACGATGATAATGATTCTGAGGGTATATGAAGCAGCCTGTAGTAGCTAGAGTCATCGAGTTTCTCATCGAAGCTCACCATGGCGAATACGAATAATATACTCGCGGCATTCGCCATCGTCTTCCTGACCTGTTTATCTTTAAGTTCGGCTTTCGTAAAGCATGACTTGGATATTCCTAATGCCTTGAAGAAGCATGAGACACAAACATTTCTTCGGGAAAAGAGAGAAAAGGAAGCAGAAGCGGAATATTTCAACAACAATAATCCTTTAGAATTGGAGGAAGAAATATCGGAGCCAACATTCGTGGTGTACGATAAAAGAGAAGCGATCGGAGAAGAGGCAAAAGAGAGAGGTCAGAAGGACGATGAGAAGAACGAAGAACAAGAGAAACCGAACACGCGTAAAACAACATCGAAGAGCAACAACGTCGAAGAGGAAGAAGAAGGTGCTAAGGTAATTACGTTATCTATTTATTATTGAGAATCAGAAAGGATAAATCGGAATTGAAGCACATTTAAAAAAGCTATTCTCCGCTTTTTTTAGGATGATGTATTCTCGTACAGAGATATGCATGATCTCATCCAAGCATTGATTCTCGCGGATAAGGAAGACATTGCTGAAAGATTGCAACAATTGCGAGAAGCAGAGGTAACCGATTATAAACGTCTACAATACATAATCGTCGTTGAAACTTGAACAATAATATTTATATTTAATCGATAGAGAAAAATTAGAGAAAAAATTTTTTACAATTGATTCGTGATAGTTGATTCTATGTCGCATCTGTGATACCACATCTTTAGCATCATCTAACAATAAAAATTCGTAAATGTGAAAATTTTAAAATTTTAAAATTTGAAAAAGCAAAGCGTGCCACGATTACAGATGAGAATTGTAATCTTGTCTTGTGTTTGTTTGCAGAATGCTACGAAATTCGAGATATCGAGCAATTTACCAAAGCGTCAAGCGATCGCATCTGCAGCTGCAGCCGCAGCCGCAGCCGCATCCAGCGCGTCCAGCGATCTTCTTGGGACCGATTTGTGGGATGTCGTTCCTCTGACCGATCTGGATGCTCACTCTTGTGAAGTTGAGGCCTTCTCACACGGTCACTCGCATGTGTCGGGTACGATCGTGCATGAATTTTCCTGCGAATTGAGGAAGCTCTGGCACTATGGTTTGATCGTTCTGAGAAACTTCAAGTCCGAGCTTAGTTTGGGACCGTTGATAGCTGGGGAGGTTGTTACCGATGGCATTTTCGGCCATTTGTTTCATCACACGTCACATCTTCTCCATGCCGTCATTAGAGAGCCTCATCATCTGTTGATCTTGCCCGATATAATCCAGGACGCTGTACCTTTCCCCAGCATCACCGGTGCCATTCATCGACTCAAACACGTTTTCTTTAAGGTGCTGGACTTTGTGTGTGATCTCGTTCGCGGACATGTCTCTCATATTTTTCGACACTTGTTCTCTCATCTTCATCATCATCATCATCACCTGGGGGTGCGTTTACGAGAAAAGCTGCATCATTTGAAAGGATTCGACTCGATCCTGCCATTGGAGGAAATGATCGCGGAACCAATCCTACCTACAGCGGCATCCGCGACAATGGCAACAGCGACAGCGACAGCGACCGCCTCTAGCGATGGCCCAATTATAGTCTCGGATTACCAAAGATCACTGGCGGAAGTACTGTCTTCGTTCCGCGGTTTCTACGACGGCTACCACGCATCTGGATTACCCCACTTGATCAGGACCGGTGCGAGGAGTTTCTTCACGTCTCCGATATATTCCAGAATGAGTTCGTATTTGCCCTTCTTTAATCATTTCGGATGCGGACCGATCCAAGAGGCTACGACAACCACATCCACGGTAACCACATCCAGCGCATCCGCCGCGTCCAGCGCATCGAGCTCCGTTGGTATCGATAGTGGTTCGATAGTAGGCCCGATAGTAAGCCCGATAGCACCCATCGTCGCACCTGTTGAATCCGAAATTGCGAGCTCCTCGACAGCGTCCGCCACCGCCACTGCCACCGCTACTGTCGCCGAAACGCCGCAGCCAGTGATTTCCGCTGGACCGACGATAGTCCCCTTGACGACAATTCCTTACGAGTCGACCTCTTCGACGGCTGCAGCCGCGACGGCAACGGCAACGGCAACGGCGGCAACGGCGGCAGCATCGCCGGTAATCGAATCATCGAGTTATCAGACTGTTCCGCAAGTGTACGCCCCGATCGTGGTCGAGGAGATCGCGGTGCCTGCCGTCCTTGAGAGTAACGCGGTGGCGGCCACTTCCGCGGCCGCGTCCGCGGCTGCGTCCACGGCTGCATCCGCAGCGGCAACTTCTTCAGCCGCGAACGTAGTCCCGAATCCGATTGTCGAACGGACAATGCCGCTTGTTTCGCCGTTACGCAGACACAGACTCAGACCGGGTTTGTCCACTGTCGCACCGGCGGCCGCAACCGCTGCCGCAGCCGCGGCTGCGACCGCGAGTGCGTCCGCCTCCTCCACGCAGAGCGGCGATGACTCTTTGCTCGAGTCTGCTCGATATCGAGGACTTGATCTGGACATTGATCGTCGGATCAGGTATCCGTCGATCCGTCCGCGAGTTAGCCACGTCGTCACGGTTCCATCATCTCCCACTGCCTCATCAGCCGCGGCGGCCTCCGCTTCCGCTGGCTCGCAGGCGTCCTCCGCCGTGGCCAGCAGTTCAGCCAGCACCGTTTCTTCGGATGGCTTCAACCTCGTTTTACCCAGAGAACAGATAGTTGGCGCTCTGGGTTATGACTACTTACTGCCGGGCGACGTCATCTCGGTCACCCTGAGAAACAAATCGATCCTGTTCGGCCGCGTGTTGGACACCACTAGCCCGATCACATTTACTTTTCTCAGACCAAAGGTACGCGCCTCTCTGCTCCGCCACGGTGGACGGGTTTGGAATCTTCTGCCCAGAGACTTCAAGGATCCCGAATGCGTCCGAAAGTTCAACAACCCTCTACTCCTACGTTACGGTCTTTAGAAACAGCGTATCTTTGTGACTAGTCTTAAATTATTGTCAGTCGATATGTATCGAACGATTGTCCGATGTACCGATCGATCGTGAATAAAAATGTGTTAATATTTAATTAATTGCGTTAATATTTTTATAACAGTTTTTCATTGCAACGTTAACTTTGCGAGCTTTTCATTTCTCCCCGATCTTAATATTTCACGCGAGCTATGCTCAATGTGTCACGAGCATAACTCGCGTAAAATCGCGTTGATTTTTTCCATTTATTATTTTGTTTGTTACTTTAAACACTTGTGATGATTTTTTAGTTAGATGAATTGAAGCAGATTTTGCATGCAATTTATAAAAAGCATCGATGCGTATCTGATGTGTATGCTTACGCAAATGTCTCAAAAAATGTGTGTGTGTGTGTGTGTGTGTGTGTGTGTGTGTGTGTGTGTGTGTGTGTGTGTGTGTAGGATGTACGAACAAACGGATGATGTTTGTTTTTTATAAATAAAAAAAATCTTTCGTCGTGGTAACTTTCCGAGCACAATAAATTAAGACGTGTAATTTATCGTAAAGTACTTTAAATTCGTTTCATTTCGTGTAAATCAGATATAACGCTTATTCATGCAATAAATTTGAACGTATTATGATATATTATGTCTATTTTAACATGATAACAACAAAGTTACGATAGATTTTGTACCGAGAATTGTATACTCATCCACAGACACAATATCAGGATAGCTCTTTTAGATTTGAATCGGAGAATTGTATTGAAGTATTATTCGAAAGCAGGTGAAGTATTATTCGAAGGATTCGAAAACATAAAAAAATGCTTATAGAGCATAATTTGAATAATTTTAACACGCAAATATGAATCATAAAAAGAGAGTTCTTTCTCACAAGAATATTATTTCTAAACTTTTCCTTTTACGAATGGTCGTATTATATCAGCTTGAAAAATAATTTCAGATTTCAAAAGTCAAATAGATTATAACTAAAATTGATTATAACTATTTGGTTATTCTATATGTTTAACATGTTTGTGTAACAAACAAATGGGCCTGTTCAAAACGGAGCAGATAAGGTAGCGAATGAAAATATATTGGCCAAAGAAGCGAGGCGCGCCAGGCACGCCAGGAGGCACACATTAGCATGTCTTTATGTCTTGTCATTATTATACTATATTATTGCAAATTTGTATACAGATTGTGTATTCTGTACACAATACATACGATTTGTTACGCACTTTTAATTAGATATACCTACATTAGATTACATGCAGTTCCATGCGATCTGTTTTCGCAAGCGGATCGATAAAAAAATTTGCTGACGGATTATCATAACGAAGCCGGAGCCGGCTTTATCGCAAGTTAGCTCGTTTATTTTAACGATCGATGCTCATTGAAATCACTCCACAATCCGAGTAGACATGCGAAAGCATCGTATCGCATCGTATCGTCTCGATGTGATATATCGTCGTCTTCTGCTGATGCTTTAAGAAGAACGCTTCGTTGCGTCTCGCGCGCTGGGAGATGAAGTTCCAAGAAATTTATCGAGTTATCACACCAAGCGGGTCATTGCAAAGAGCTTGGATGCAATCTAGCATCATTGATCATGGATGGAGAGAAAAATTAAGTTTAGATTTATCATTTATCTATCATTTATGTACATTTACGTGTCGTTAATTGACGGAACGTTTTCAAGATCAAACTACTTTTATAGTGAAATATCTTGATATCTGGAGATAAACCTGTTGTACAAGGGAGGGGGATGGGGGTGTTAAGAAATATTTTATTTAACTTAAAACCACTTCGGGATAGTTTCCTTTTTAGATATATTTTTTTTCTTTATTTAAGAGCAGCTTTGTAATATTAGGTTCTTTTTGCGTACAAAATATAACACGTGTATTTTAAAAATAACAAGAAACCTTTTCTTTTCGGAGAAAGATAACATAAATTTGTTCCGTTTGTCGATCGAGAATGATTAATTTTGCTAGAGGAAAAATCTGTCAAATCCCTTTTAATATATCTTCTATAGTAATAAATAGTTTTGAGATATATTCTTTAAATGATAAAATTCTGATCGAGATTCCTTCTATCTTGCCTCGGTATCACATCATGCGTGCGTGCGTGCGTATTTATGACAGAGGCAAGTAAAATATAAAAATTTTCATCTTTCTCTCCATCTAACTAAATATCTTTTAAATATAAAGACAAAGTCGAAGCCGAGGAATCGAAGCAAGCATCACGGCAAAAGAAAGAGAAGAAGAGACAAACAATGTCAAAGAGATCTATCAGAGAGTCTGTCAGATGCCGAATACGCGCGTGAAATTTATTACGTGTACATGCATACGAGTCAACAATGTCCTTGCCTCAATGAGGACAGGACGCGCAAAACAATGTAGAAATGTAGAAGTCAATAAAAAAGAAGAAAGATCAGCGGGAATATAACAAACTATGTATTTGATAACGTACATACGCTATTGATTAATCTCTCTCTCTCTCTCTCTCTCTCTCTCTCTCTCTCTCTCTCTCTCTCTCTCTCTCTCTCTCTCTCTCTTTCTCTCTGATTAGTCTCTATCCTCAATTGATCGTAATTTATGAACTTTATACGAATGTGTTTCAACGTAAAAATTTCAATTTTGCAGCCTAAAAAGCAAGAAGCGGATAGATATATAAAAGAGTAATAATAGGCGTTTAAAATATAAAAATAATGGAATATATAATGGATATATAATGGATTTACGTAAACAATTCTTAAATACGGTGCAGACGGTATATGACTTTCAAATTTCGTAAAATAAAGAAAAAAGTTATTACGTACGTTCGAAAATAATATTGACTTGCGTCATTAATTAAATCGAGAAAAATAATTGAAATGAAATTTTAAGACAAAATGTCAACAATCGCTATCTCTTCTCTTCTGTTTGGAAATCGCTACATTGATTTCCAAATCAACTCATCATATTTTGTTATGCAAAGATATGTTGTTTCTTCGAGCAAAGAAATACTGTTGTGTCAGGCGTTACAACTGGCGTTATGTCTGGTATGATTTCGTTGAATTGATAATTAACCATTTTGCAATTTATCATGTACCATTATCACGCATAAGGACGCTATTCAGTCAAGTTAGCGCAGGTGTGCCATGTCAAATAATGTCAAATAACGCGTTGGCGAGTAAGAGCTAATATCGTGGGTGAACAATATCGTGGACACCTATGCAACAGACACGATAAACAAATTTCAATCAATATATAAGCAAATTTCCAATCAATATATAAGCACCCATATTCGCTGATATTCATGTCATTGCGGATCGCAGTTCTTGATTTTTCTCCACTTGATTTTTCTCTACGGAATTGGACCCATCGTACTTTCGATCGTATCGCGCTTACGTTGCCCAAATTGCGATGGCACGCGTTGTTCTTTTAGTGACCGCGCTAGCGGCCATATGTTATATGAGCCAGGTAAGTTGTTGCACACGAATGATCGCGCGATCGATTTGCGAATTCTTTGAAATTCATTCCAAGAATTCGTTCGGAGAAATGAATAAGGATTGACTCAAACATATTATATAATTAGGATATTACGAATATTACGAGATAGTGTTAATTAAATAGGTAGATAGATTAAACGATTAAGATTAAACGAAAATTTAACGTGCCGGTTATCAATTGCTCCAATTATTCCATGGAACATGTTGCATGGAGTAATTGGAAATTACTATAATAATCATTGCGAATGTTATAGTATATATATAGTATATTATTACGAAGTTAGTAACGAAGAAATGTTGAACTCATTGTGACAAATTTTTATTTTTAACATGCGATTGTAATTGCATTCTCGTATTATGCAACACGCAATTTCTGTCATTTCATGTCTTAAACAATACGATACATTTACGAGATTCCTGTTCCTTATACACCTATATATAGCTAGCCTGCCATAGCTTATAACATTGTACACTACTTTTTCTATAGTACACGCAAACATATTATATAATCACTTTATACATTTACTGTATAATACTGTATCATTGCGACATTGCAACATTGCACATAGCAATAAGCAATGAATGTATTCCTTTCCTTTTAATGTACATTTACTTACACTTGTCTACTATTTTGTCCCATGCTTCGAAATATAAAAAATAATTGTTGTTTTATTAATCGCTTGTCAGGCCATTCCGGTGCCAGTGGAAAATGTGGGAACTGTGCTTGCTGCGCAAGCTGAATTGCAAGACATCATTGGCAAGATAAAGGAAATATTTAATCAGATTAAAAGCGAAGCGGGAGGCAAATTCGAGGATATCGTGAAGAAAGTCAAGGAATATTTGAAAGAACTCCAGGAAAAGAAAAATATCGACGAAAGTGCTTTCGAGCTAGAGGCTGAAGAAAATGCCGAGAAATTACAAACACAAAATGCAAACGAAATTTTTGAGAAACTAGTAGAAAGGAAGAAACAAATCGAGCAGAATTTCCAGGATGCGCTCAATGATAGAGCTGAGAAGATTAACAACATTATCGACAAGTTCAGTAGCGAGGAAACGCGTGAAAAATTGAAGGAGTGGTTAGATAAAAACAAATCAAAGATCGAAGAAAAAATAAAAGAGATACTCGAAAAGATACAGGAACATAGTCAAACTAGCGGTAGTCAAACTTATGGCACTGTTTTAGGCAGAGACACAACGAGCATTATCAACAAAAATATGAAAAAGTTGAAGGATAACGCCCGTGAAGGCATAAAGAAACTTGAGGAAAATGCAAAAGAAAATCTAAAAGAATTCACGGAGAACGGTGAAAAATTGAAGGGAGAGTTAAGCGACCGGACGAATAAAATCTTGGACAAGCTTAAGGACCTGAGGAAAAATGCCGAAGAGAACAGCAAAGTACTTAAAGACAAGGTGCAAAAGGGAGCGAACGAAGTGGCTGGCAAAGTAAAAGAGACGGTGACAGGTGTTATTGAAAACATTAAGAAAGACGCTGCTAAATGGAAGGACGACTTGAACGATCTAGTCGGAAAATTGCAGAGCAAAGCCGGTGAATTGAAGAAAAAGTTTGAGGAAGGATTCAAGGAAAACCTCGGAAAAGTAAAGAAAGAATTCGGCGAATGGAAGGAAAAGCTTGAGAAAGAAGCCGATAACGTGAGGAAAATGTTAGAGGAAGAATTCGAAAAAATAAAGGAAAAAGCAGGTGAATTAAAGAAAAAGTTGGACGACGAAGCCGTTGAAGTGAAGAAAAAGATCGAGAACCAAGTCGATAACTTGAAAAAAATAGCAAAGGAACAACTTGTAAAGGTACAGGAAGAGATAAAGAAAATCAAGGAAAAGTTCAATACCGAAGTTCCTAAACTGATTGAATTGTACAAGGAAAAAGCCGGTGAATTTAAGAAAAAGTTAGAGGAAATAGTCAATAAACATCAGGAAGACGTTAAAGAATTACTGAAAGATGGTGTTGAAAAAATAAAAAAAGGAGGTGTTGAATTGAAAAAAAAAATGGAGGAAAAAGCTAAAAAAATCAAGGAAAAAGCCGGTAAATCGAAGAAAGAGATAGAGGAAAAAGCCAAAGAATTAAAGAAGCATTTGGAAGATAATATGGAGAAACTGACGAAGAACTTGGAAAAACAAGTCAATGAATTGATCCCAAAATTACAGAAAGGTTTCGAAAAAGTAAAGAAAGAAGCCGGTGAATTGAAGACAAAGGTGGAGGAAGGAGTTGATAAATTGAAGGACGCGTTGAAAAGTGGTGCCGAGAAATTAGAAGGAAAAGCAGAAAAAATAACTGATGAGTTAAAAGACAAAATAGGGAAAGGAACGGATAAATTGGGTGAAATGTTGAAAGGCGGTGCCGAGAAATTAACAGATGGCGTCAAGAAAGGTAACGAAGCACTTAAGAATATCAAAAAGAAGTTTATGCCTAAAACGGCAGGCATTCTAACAGACGGTATTGGAGGTATCATGGGCAACGTAAATAAAATAATAGACGGTGCTATGGGAATCGTAGGTGATACAACAAACATGGTAGGAGACACGCTAAAAAAACTCGGAGACCTTTTAACGAGAGATGTTAAAAACCAGACTGATAAAATCTAAGAAGAGATAGGTAATGTCGGCGAGAGTCAATAAAAAGAAAAATGAAATGGCAAGCAAGATCGGGAGAGTTTCGTCTTTTGTCGCCGGCGGCCCTTTTAGCCGAGGATTTTGATTAAGCTTATTTGGTTAAAAACACAATTTATTATTTTGATTCTGTTCAATCAAAGTTTATGTGTTCGAAAGATGCCACATTGCCAGATGCTAACTTCAATGTCAAGAATTCTCTAAAATTTTATAATTTTTAATAGCTATGATCTATAAATATTTTTTATACAGCCGTTAAATCCAGTGAGCAAAGTCTGTATCATGTCGTTGTCAATGTTTCTTAGTTTTTAAAATTTAGCACTAGTTAATAAATCTTTTATGTAATAAATCGTTTATGTTTTATCATCTTTATCTTAGTTAAGATCCTCTACAAAAGTAACTTTTTCGGAATTGTCAATGTCGTACAACTCTTATCATGATTAACACTTGTAAAGAAAAGGAATAAAGGACATGTAATATTGTGAAAATTGACTTTATCTTTTGCACAAATTTGATGAAATAAAAAGAATACTATTATGTATGTATAACGGAATTATTTTATTGCACTGTCCTCCCCTTTCTCTCTCTCTCTCTCTCTCTCTCTCTCTCTCTTTGTACGTGTAATTAGATAATCAAAACAAATAAGAAGAAATTACACAATTGTAAATTTCGTTTGATAATACAAATTTTTGCAAATCATTAAAGGAAGAAGATAGGAAGAAATAGATTTAGAAATAGATTTAGAAATAGATTCGTCAAAATGGTATTTTACGAATAAATAAAAACCATATCATTAGGTCAAGGTTCATCGGTTTTTAATAACCAATGATAATGACTAAAGCATCGAAATAATTCGATGTATTACTGAAAGATTTACACAAGCATTGCATTCTGCAAAACAGTGCCAGTATTATTATGTATATGTGAACTGCAAATAAATTTAAATGATATATAATATTATTTCCCATGTAAAGGCAATGAAACTTTTTCTTTTCTTTATATATTTCTTTAAATATTTATTTTTTACGTGGTCTGAGACGACAGAGAGAGAGAGAGAGAGAGAGAGAGAGAGAGAGAGAGAGAGAGAGAGAGAGAGAGAGAGAGAGAGAGGGAGGGGGGATAAAAATGAAATCAAATTTATATTTTCAAACCAATTCCTGGCAATTCAATTATGTACAATTGAATTAGATTTAATTATTTTTTATTTATTTATCTTTTCATAAAAAGAGTAAATGACAAGGAAAGTATATTATGATTTTATATATATATATATATATATATATAGATATAGTGATTAAATATGTAATGTCGAATAAACAGGATTTGAAAGAGTCTATAATCTCTGCCCCACGTTTTCAAAAATGTGAGCCGGACATAGTCATAATCAGCAATTCGGATGCATGTATAAATACATATGTGTATGTGTATTCATTTAGAATATATCTCTATTCGGCTGATGTAACATTTCGCGGGAGGAATGGATATCCGTTAAAATTGATAATCATCATTTTGTCATCTTGAACTTTGAACTTTTCATTCGAAAGCATCGATTCATATCGTTTCACATCGTGTTACAAAAGTCACTATAAATTGCATTTAAATAAAAAAAATCTATTATAATAAATTAGTAACTGAAATTAAATTATATTCCGTGTTAGATAAAAATAACTTTAGTAGTAAATTTAGTTTAGTTAGTTTTAAAAGTTCTCTTAAAGTGCAAACATTGTTATCTTGCTCCACAAGGTTAAAATCTAGAAGAGAGTTTATCTACAAAGAAGATTTTCTTTTAAAAGCTCTTCCTCCGCTCGTAAATTATATAATCCTTAGTGTACAAAAGCATTCTACCGATAAAACGTTGTTTATCGTATGTAAACTTGTAAAAAAGAACGCGATGTCTCTTTAGAAGAGACTACGAAAATAGCGTTATTTTTATAAATTGGTCAAACACTTGATATGAAAACTTGATATGAAAAATTTTGTATTTTGTTAGAAATTATTCATGTCAGAATCGTTAATAAATTACATCGACATGTCAATAATTTTAGTCCTATTTATTCTATACTATTAATTTGCTGATTCGTTCATATATGATTAATCATCCTACGTTTTAATGTGTTATAGTAATGAAGTATATCTGGTTCATTAAGAATTTTATTTTCTCTCGGAAATATAATCGGGATTGTAAGAAATATCAGTAATTTGAAAAAGAAAATTGAATAAAATTAAGTTGAAGTTAAAGATGCCAATTTATTATTATAAAGATCATAAATTAAAAAAGATTGATATCATCTTAGTTCATGCACGATAGCATTTATATAAAATCCTATCAAAATATTTATAAAAAAATATAACAACAATTATAATAACGATTGTAAACAACTAAAAATTAGTTGTCGCACATATTTAAAAAATAATTTATTGCATTTTTTTGACAAATATCTGTCTCCTGCGTTAAAGAGATGGGTATAATAATAATTTCTTTAACCTAACTAAATAAGACAATATTACGACTCGTGTGTGTGTGTGCGTTTTATGAAACTAACGTAAAAAACTTTTTAAAGCAAGCTAGGTATTTGTAATGTCAGCGTTAAGTCTCGACAGAATTATGTGTAAAAGACGTTGTAAATTAAAGTAATGTATATCGAACGTTTGAGGAAAAATACATTAAACATCAGCATTCCATAGTTTTCACAAAAACAACGTTATTGAAAATAATTGTGTTTTAATACAAAATAACAATTTTAGCATTCGTGAAGAAATGTAATTTGATTCCAGTAATAGCAAAATAATATATAAAATAATACATAATACATAAAATAATACATGATACATAAAATAATACATAAAACAATAACTTTTGTTTTTTTTATTCATTTATCATCGTGACATTTGTGACATTTAAGCGATATTATAAAGAGAAAATTATAAATAAAAAGGATTACTGGTTCGATTTCCGGGAATGTCAAACATCTTGGAGCATATACAGAATGTCGTCTTTCTATGCAACGAGTAGTAAGATGGCAGGTCGTTGTCGCCCAAGTGAGATAATAAGCACTTTGCCCTCTTCGATAAGAAACGCCTATAAAAAGGAATACGGCGTCCGTTCTACGCATCAGTCGTTTCGCCTACTCGACCAAGAAGAAAATACTAGCGCGAGATGAAGTGCTTACCCGCGATTGTCCTAGCTATCATCTTGGTCGCGGCCGAAGGCAAGATTGTACCAGCCAGCGACGTCGAGAATCAGCAGACTAGCACGCAACCTGTTTCATTGTCCGACTACATCAAGGAGGCTCAAAATCGTATCAATGACTTCGGTATTCAGCTTCAACAACAATTCAATTTGCCTAATCAAGAAGACATCGTCAACACCCTCAGGGAGCATAGTGCCAACTTTACCAGCAGTGTCCAGGAGTACATCAAGACCGTAACCGATGAAGTGAGTGCGACTTATTGATATCGAATACAAACACATATGCATATTTTATTTATCTTCTTATATCTTGTACTAAATTGATGATTGATATTTTACTGCAATTACACTCCAGTTACAGACCAGCAAAACAAATGTTTGAGCAATCAAAGCGACTATTTTGTCTATCGACATCTCACTTTTACATTTTTTTCGTTTGGTACGTATCGCGGCTATTTTTCTCACTTGCACATCTTATATATGGAGATTAACAATTGATTCATTTGCTCGCAATATCGCGCAATATGGCGCGCTACCTTGTCTCATGTCACCTAGAGATTACGCATATGCGCATATTAGAAATAAAAGAAATTGCCGCATCGCTTTCCCGCTTTTAGTTTTTTTCCCATCTAGAGGATTACTTGAGCTGTGAGTAAATTAGCAAGAGAATAATCAGAATGATCAGCTTATCATATTCAAAATCAATTCCAAGCAATCAAATAATCGACTCGAATAAGCATGTTAAATCAAACGATCTATCGATATTGAATGAAAGAAAATTTGTAATTTACAATGTAATTTATACGCAAGAATTTAAAATATCATTAATGTCCGAGATGGAGGACGTCTCAATACATTACGTTACATAGTAAGAAATCGTATGATATTTTTGTAAATAAATAAAAGCATTCACAAGTAAATGATACAACGCGACGACACAACGCGTTTTTTATTTTTTTATTTGCTGAATATAAAAAGACTTAGCGAACTAAAAATGTATAATATTTCATATAATATATAATTTTTTTTATTAAAATTACATTTCTACTAAAATTACATGTAGTTTATATTTGGCAAAGATATGGCGCGCAGGTAACTCACAGTAGCGATGTAAGATTATCTAAGACGAGATCGATTAAGAATCGATAATACAAATTAGTCTAGACAACAAAATGATGCAAAAATGTAAAAAAATTTAATATAATATTATTTTAATTTTCTTTATTATATACTTGCAGCTTTTGCAGAAAATAAATTTATTATTAAACATTATCACCAAATTAAATATTTCATTATTTCAATAATTGAGACAATTATTTCCGCTGGAATAAGTATCGAACAAGTCAAGTAAAGTGAAAATAAATTTGTAAAAATTAATAAATTCTTGCTTATTTGTATAAAAATCTGTGCTACAAATGTAAGAGACGGAAAAATTAATGGTCCGGGATTCGAACTCGAGAGGGAGAGAGATCCTTCGTTTATGAATCGCGACACTTACAATTAGTCTACATGATCACGACGCTCCACTTCGTTAATTAATTTTCAATTTCTTACTGCTTTCTATCTTATATGGCTATTTACTAAATTCATTTCTCTCGCTAACTTCTTAATTAATTTTTTATACAAGTATGCAAATACGCTCTTGCCTGTCTTCATCCGTCTCTTTATTTATGTACATTTGAAATTAAATCTTAAAAATTGTCAAGTTTTTAAATTTTATTAAGTTGTTGTCTTAGCTTTCCGATATTTAAAAACTTTTTTGGATAAAAAAAAGTTTTTTCCGTTTTTCAAGGTCCAAAATATGTCTGGTTACACATATGTATGATGGATTATTTGCAGGTCAAGGCCAAGAATCCCGAATTGGAAAACTTATGGACAAATATGACAACAAAACTGTCCGAGATGATCGATAATTTAAATACCAACTCTGAAACAAAAGAACAGATAAGTCAATTGCGTGCCAAGTTTCAAGAAGGTGTTCAAACTCTCGTAACGGAGTCTGAGAACGCTGCTAAAACCATCAGTGAAAATTCTAACAAGGTGCAGGAGGGTATCGCTAAGCTTACCAAGCAAGCGATCGACATCGCCGTGCAGGCCTCGCAAAATTTGAACAACCAGTTGCAGCAGGCCACGACGCCACAACCATAAAATTAGGGAGGGATCATCTTCATATGATTCGCATGCAAAACAAATCGTCAACAAATCTCTCTACACAAATTTGTACGAAGAAATCGAATTTTGCGTCAGCCAGGATAATATCTCATACTATATCATAAGTAAATTTAATAATGATTAATAACGGATGATGAGTAATAAAAGTACTTGATTGTTTGTGTCCCCTACATATACGTATACATTCATTCTTTTAATTCCTTTATTATTAATACATTACATAGATATCGCATTATTCAGATAAATCTTGTTTTGTAATTGTACTTGTCTTGCATCATACTCTCACAATTTTAGTAATTAAAATCGTTTAAAATTGTTACATTCTCTTTTTTTTCTTTTTTTTTTCTTTTTTTTTTTTTTATTTTATGTTCAGTGAGTTGAATATGGATATAATAATTTATACATGTATAGAGTTAAAACTATCTGTCTATAATCGACATGGCATATTACATATTGAGAACATATAACGATAAATGAAGAATAAAAGAATAAAAAAAATTACGTACACATGCGTAAAAATAAATATTTACATATGAATTGAATCTGGATACACAAATAAAATAACTGTATTCAAAGTACACGTATAAACGAGTTAGATATTTTTCGATAGATATGCGCATGTGTGCGTATGTATGTGGAGGAGGGAGGAAGGTAGGTGGGTGGGTGCGTGCGTGCGTGCGTGCGTGCATGCGTGCGTTTATATATAGGATGCTTAATTTTTATGACCTCAAATACTCTCTTGAACAATGTATTTTAAAGAAAACTTTCATATAAAGATAATATAGCCACATGATGACGATATTGATTTGACATTTGCAGTGTTATTGTCGAGACTTTTTTATAATCGCCATTTTTTTAAATGAAATTACATATTTTCTTTTTTATGTAATGTGATTCTATAAAATGTAAAGTATAAGTTTTAGATAATGTATAAGTTTTAGATAATCGTACTTTAATACCTTTATGCATAAAATGAATTGATGATTCAATTAAATCCATTGATTAAATCAATTGATGTAAAAAAAAAATGATACATAATTACTCCAAAACCAAAAAAATTATGCAATATGCAAGTATGTACTTTTTTAAACGCTACATACTCTTTCTACAAATTCAATTGATATATCTCATTATTTTATACACAAAAGATATAATTATAAAAAAAATTACGATTTATGAAATATTTTTATTATATAGCGAAATATATGTCAGAATAAAGTATCAAATATCTCGTAAACTGTTGATTTTTTGACATTTAATTTAACCTTAATTACTTTTATCCAGAATAATTGAAAAAAAAAAATAGAGAAATTATATCACGTAACAAAAAAATATATGATTCCATTCAAAAAAATGACGACAAAAAAATCTCAATTGTGGCTTATCTGTGAAAAAATTAATATCATGATTGATCATAATCATGCAGCCTTCTTGACTCCCTTTGATAACTTTTACCTTTCTTTGAAAGATTTTTCTTCGATGAAAGTGCATCGTTCAAAAGAGATCGTACTTGAGATCGTTATTTAAAATGGGGCATGTATGTAAATGGAGTTCCTATGTATGTATGTGTGTGTGTGTGTGTGTGTGTGTGTGTGTGTGTGTGTGTGTGTGTGTGTGTGTGTGTGT
>NW_028297138.1:13047005-13083329 GCF_055798465.1 Pogonomyrmex barbatus
AATGTTGTTTTAGATTAGCATTATCGATTACATGTAATTCTAATTGCGCGTTTGCGATTTTTAGAATCGTGACGTGATGTTGAGGTACCATTAAATACCAACGAGCTTGTAAAAATTCGTGATTATGATTGTTAATATTTTGAACATTTGACATAATATAATATTATTAATTTATTATTATCCCGATATTTTTTAAGCAAATACACACACAACATATTTATGACTTCCTTATATTTAATTTTATTTAAAATTTTTTATTAAAATATTTTTATATTTTTATACTATCTGTGCTTGATCCATAAAAGCCTTTTCTCTTTTATCAATAGAAATGTCTCTAAAAGTGGCTTACAGTCACTCAGAAGGTTCCTAAGCTACTTTTAAAGGCATTTTTACCGATAAAAGAGAATTTAAAGTCTGTGATTCTTGCAGCAAGTGCAATGACGGATACGGAATGAATGAAATCCAATGAGTGTACAGCTGTATATTTCTCGATATATTTAAAAATTGTATGTTCATTCATGCGATTACGGCCATGTTCCGATATACACTACCAGTACTGAAAATCTATAGTTTATGTGACGTAAACTATAGCTTTCCATTACTGATGATGTATGATCGACGACGAAGAACGAGCGTAAGCGTTTATGTTCAACGTAGACATGGACATAGAGTAAGGTAGAGAAAAATATAAACGTAGGATGTGAAAGATTATTGGATACGGAAAATATTTTTTTCTGTACCTTACTCTATGTCCACGATAAATATTAGGGTTTACATACTTATCTCGTTTTCTGCCATCAGCTTAAATCGGGGTACTGATCATGTAATTTTTCTCTTAGGAAACATGAAAAGTGAAATTTTTTCTATTATTTTAAAACTCTATGTCCACGATGCTAGAAATCAGTCTGAGACCTTGGAAAGAGAATTGATCAATCGCATTGATGAATTGGCCGAATTATTCAAATGCAATTGGTCAATTCTCCTACCGAGTGAGATCTTGGACTGATTACTCCTATCGTGAATATAAGGCTTAATAGTAAAAATTTTTACTTTTCACATTTCCGCTCTAGCGAAAAAGTTATATGAACACGACCTACGTTAGTCTCGGTCCACAATAGGTGATTTTTTAAGAAGTAAGAAATTGACCAATTATAATCGAATATGAAAAGAATAATCGACTATGATTGGTCAATTTCTTACGACTTAAAGATTAAATACTTATTGTGGACCGACACTTATGTGTGTACTCAATTACTTACGTTATCAAATAAATTGATCGAATAAATATTATATATTTTGATAGGTGGTCGACTGGAAAGTTGCCAAGTCGATCGATGTGAGCGACATGTCCAATTGGAATGTGAGTAAACAGAAGGAGTGCTGCCATGTATTGGAGCACCCTTATAGATATGGAATGTATTAAAAAGGGATAAAAATACTGTCTAAAATTCTTTTTGTTATCTTACGATTGCAATGCCAGCGCGCATTCCAATATTGTTATAAGTTTATTCAAGTTGCTTGCACTTTAGAACTTTGGATATTTAAGTGTCGGTCCATAATAGGTGATTTAAGCTTTAAGAAGTAAGAAATTGACCAATTATAATCGAATATGAAAAGAATAATCGACTATGATTGGTCAATTTCTTACGACTTAAAGATTAAATACTTATTGTGGACCGACACTAAGGCAAGATAGATATACAGACGATAGAGAAAGAGAAAACGAGAAATTTAAGGGTGAAACCTGTTTGATCACATTCGATTGATCATTAGCCACTTGCAGGAGCCGGTGCCTAAAATTTTTCCATTATTCAAGCGCTGTGAGTAGATAGTGGTCAATCGGGACATGGTTAAATGGGTGCCACCCGAAATTTAAATACATACATTGGGGCTGCGTTTCGATATTCACTGCTAGACTGGTGGAAAATCTATAATATACGTGACATGAATTATATATTTTCACTGGTAGTGATATCGGAACGCAGCCTGAGTTTCATTAATCGTTTTTTTTTTTTTGAGTTCGTAAAAGTTCGTACTATCTTTTGGCTCCCGTCGTATTTCTTTTCAGACGAGCGAGAGAGATGTATATACTTAACTATCTATGGGTGCGTTCCGTTTCACGCATAGATTGCATCAGCAATGCGCAACGCATTAATATCGTTCCGTTTTGTTAATATGCATGATGCGCAATGAAAACGGAACGATTCTTGATGCATTTCATGCATTAATTGTAAACAAAATCTCGACTAGTCTTTTCAGCAGTTTTCTTTTCGAGAATAAGGGTGATCTCTTTATTACTTTCGTCGATTATGACAGGAAATTCAACATATTCTTTTTTTCCCATAATTTTTGTCATTTTCAAAGTCTTATCGCTATCTTCAACGCGCATCAAACGCTTTACGTCCGAGCTACGGTAATTGATGCGTGCTTGATGCGCTGGAGAAGAGGGGAATCTAGGGAATTCTTTGCGCTATCAATGCGCGCATTATATGAAACAGAACGGTTGTTGGTGCAGTCAGTGCGCATTATGCGTGAAACGGAACGCATCCTATATCTTTCTGCATTCAAAAAGAATTCGACTAATGAAACGTACAATGTACAAGCAATGCGAACAGACCCTATATTTCAACAAGTTCCTTGCGTCTATTGGTCGACCAGACTGTCTCATTCATCTGTCCACAATAAAATGCTACAATACGATGGTTCATTCGTTCGATTGTAACGGCGAAAGTTCAGTCTGAACGGGCCAGATATACATTCACCAGGTGGCGACTGCGTCCGAGAGTCACCGTGGTCAGGTTGATCGGGCGACTTGTAGGTACGTTGAGAGGTTGCGAAGTCGTCGTGCATCGTTCTGCCACATGTTGATCAGTTGAGAAAACAGGGAGAGACGAAAACGCAAATCTTCACAGCATCATCGCTGCCACTTGGTACGCGTCATTCGCGAATCGTTAGTCGTACGTTTTTTCTTGCGCGCACGCTCTCTTCTCTTCTCACACACGGTCTCTTTCTCTCTCTCTCTCTCTCTCTCTCTTTCTTTCCCTCTTTCTCCCTCTTTCTCTCTCCAGATCTAGACGTGAAGCTCCGTTGGCCGCGAGTTACACGAACGGGTGACCAGCAGCACGCAACTTTCTAAACTCTGTTGAGAAGTAGCCTAGTACGTTACGTCACGCGGTCGTCGACAACCGTCGCCGAACATCGTCGAGAGACGAGCGTGGTATTTCCTTGGAGCCAGTTTGCGTGCTTGCACGCTTCTAGCCTTGTCACGTTGTGCGTACATATCGTATACGCGCGTCTGCAGTTCAAAGAAGGGGATTAATCTCCAGCCTCAACCATAGCCATAGTCGCGATAGCGGTTAGTTCCTGTCCAAGAGTCGAGCTGCGAATTAAAAATCACGCAGTATTCGTGTTCGATTATCTTAAACATCGCGCATCCATTTAGCGTAAGCTACTTTGCATACGAGATTGTTTGAATTTAACCTAAAAATTTTTGTGAATGTTGATAGTTCCCGCAATTCTCTTTTTGGCCTTCTTTTTCTCCTCCTCTTCCTTTTCCTCTTCTTTCTTCTCTTTCTCTTCTTTCTCCTCTTTCTCCGCTTTCTCTTCCCCTCTTTCCCCTCTTTCCCCTCTTTCCCCCTTTTCCCCTCTCTCTCCTTTTTCTTCTCTTCCTCCGTTTCCTTTTTTCTATTCTTTTCTGCTCTCTCTGTTCATATCAATCAACTCTGAGAATTCGCGAAAAATCACGTGTTGCCAACGACGTCGCGTAAAAGTATAAGCGAATAAACGTACGGTAGCGGCAGCAACAGCTGTGCTCGTCAACGGACGGAGAAACGGATCTTTTCGTAGTCAAGTGGTCACTGGGAAAATAGTCAAAATTCCGGTCCCTACTAGGAAACGAGAGGGCCTCCAACAAACCGGCGGCAGAAATTCATCGGCAATTGGTGAAGAACCGTTGGGCAAAATGAACAGCAAGAGGAAGAACCGTACTAACAATAACAGGTACTGCCAATCACTTGGCTTTCCTCGTCAAGATCATAATAGCAGGTACAATATCCAAATATAGATACATATTGATGAAAAATAACCTTTTCTTTGATCCATGCGTTCTTTCAGATCTCCACGAGCACGAGGACCGCAGGAGAGATGCGTCACAGCAGAAGGAGTTTATAACAATGCTCATTTTATGCATGCAGTCACTAGCCATGTTGGCAACATAGTACAGGTAGTCTTGTTTTTATATACATCCGTACACATATGTTGCAAACGTTCAGAGATTTAACATCATAATGTTTTTTTCTATCACAGGTTCAAACTCAAAATGGCTCGATATACGAGGGCGTGTTTAGAACATTTTCGTGTCAATTTGATGTAGTACTGGAGATGGCTCATCGTGTGGAGAGCTCGGGAAAGATTAGTGTAGATAGCGTAGTAGAAAAGTTAATTTTTAAACCACAAGACGTTGTCACTATTTCTGCCAAGGATGTTGACTTAGATTATGCTATAAGAGATACTTTCCAAACTGATACGGCCATTAGTAAGTTTAATGGCTTAATTGGTGAAAAGGAACTTGAACCCTGGGATGCACCTACCACTATGAACGGAGCTGATTTAGAATTAGACGGTGCTGCTGTAAGCATGGTCATTAGTTATAAAAGAATATTCTACATACTAGATTTGCGTGAAGTTGTGTAAAATTATCTCGTTTTCAGAATGGTTGGGACGTAAACGAAATGTTTCGTAAAAATGAACAAGACTATGGAGTTCAAACGACATTTGAGCCTTCCTTGGTTGGTTACACTTTACAACTTCAACGTAAGGATACAAAGGATTATAAGGAACAAGAGCAAAAAGCTACCGAGATAGCAAACGAGATCGAATCTCAACCAAACCACAAAGCTAGATTAGAATTAGAAAATGGTGATGAAGAGGAAAGATTTGCAGCTGTGGTGAATTTTGAATTATATTTCACAATTTTTCCTTTTCACCTTTTCTGATTTGTATTATTCATTGCTATTCAATTTTAGACGAGACCTGCTGAAGGAAAATATATTCCGCCACCGTTAAAAAAGAAAAATGGCAACACTAATAAACTGATGAGATCCAATGAGCCTCCATCTTCACCAGGAACCACAAATAATAAGAATGTCTACAGTCAACCACCTCCGTCCACGGTTAATGTAAATGTTTCACAGCAGAGTATGCCAGTTGGGGTACAAGCTGCTCATACTTCGGTGCAACATCCAGTATCCTTAAATATGAACATGCCGCCCAACGGAGTGGTTGTCACATACAATAATCCACCGCCGCCATTTGTGCCTCCACCGACGACGCAGTCGCAACAAGGTTTGTTATTTGTTTGTACCCGCTTGCACTTTCTGAAAAAAATTAGAATTCAATGAGAAGGGCTACAATTCGGCATTTTTACTCTGCTCTATGTTAGGAGACTACAGTTTCGTAAATCTATCTCCCATGGTTAATCTTTTTATACAATAAATATTTTCAGAAAATGAGCAAATGCTTTCTATATAGCAAACGATACAACAGAAGTATAATAATTGTATAGTAGCTTTTTATGAAAGGCGATATGATAATGTATCTTTTTTTATATGTAATATAGTTTTTTCCGATATAGTGATCCAACAGAATCAACCGCAAGTTACCCCTTCGATTACGCAAGTAGGCTTTTCGCCGCAATCATCGCTACAACAACAACACTCACCACAACAACCGCAACAACAGACACCTCCAAATAAAATAAATACAGAGAAACGTGAGCGACCTGGTAGACAACAGGTTTATCAAGTTGATAAAGCACCACCGGCGCCATTTTCTCAATCAAATGTTGCAACTTCTCATCAACAGCAACAGTCTTCACATCAGCAACATACGTCAATGTCGCAACAAAACTCTGTAGAAGGGCAAATAGTAATACACAAGTCAGACCATAGAAAGGTATGACGTATATTCTTGTATAAATATTTTGTTATTTTTCTTTTAAATTACAGGGCAATTCTGGTGTATACTTACAAATTTTACTTTAAGGTCCCAACATCACGTGGAAGAGAAGAACAGCATTCGGAACTAAGACAATTCGCTGCGGAATTCAAATTGTCAGAATCGCAAGGACCTCCAGATACATCTCAAATTTCCAGAAAACATCAACATCAACAAGATGTGCATTCCGCTACTTCGATAAATCAGCCACATCATCAAGGTTCTCATCAACATACAAGTCCACAGCAGCAATCGCAGCAACAGTCATCTACGCAGCAACACACTAGTCCTCATCAGCAACATCAAACAGTACAAGAGGAACCAGTTATCACCAGTAAACCGCCATCTGGTCCATTAGCGGTAAGGGCTACAAGTCCATCTCAGCAGCAACAGCAGCAGCAACAACAACAACAACAACAACAACAGCAGCAGCAGCAGCAACAGCAACAATCACAACAACCACCACCACCACCACCACCACCATCACAGACTAATAGTTCGACAATGCAACAATCTCCACCGGAACCCACGGTCGATAAAATAACTACTGCTTTTAAGAAGTCTACTTTAAATCCAAATGCTAAAGAATTTAATCCAAATGCCAAACCATTTACGCCGGTAAGTAACATATATTACTTGTTTGATGTAAAATCGACTAGATACAATAAAAATTGTATTTTTACTATCTGTAGCGTTCACCTAGCACACCAACGCCTAGTCGGCCACATACACCACAGACCCCGCAATACACGGGGGCAACTATGCCCGCGACCGTTGTTATGCCGGCATACGTAACGCCTACAGCGTTCAGTCAACCACCTGCTCAACAAGTGGCAAGGTTCCGAAAGGGTTAGTATTCTCTAGGCATTCGCGATACGTGTTTTGTATCTCGAGTTGCCTTATATATTTATGCATGTTCATACGATTCAGTTCATAAGATTCGGTATTTAAATCAATATAAAAATATCAATATAAAAATATTTTTTAGTATTACATTAATTAATAATACATAAATTTGAAAAGTCCTGTCAAATAATATTTTTACATTTGTATTTTTGAAATTACTTGTTCTTTCAAAGTATTGTAAGCTCAATTATAATTCTTTTTTTCTATTCCTCTGCTGATTAATACAATTAATGTATGATGTATAAAACGATTAAATAACATGAGGTATTATGATTTTTATAGTGCCGATGATGCAGCACCGTGCGCCAGATATAGCTTCTCAGATGCAAGTGGCTGCAGCAACAGGGCAGCCATTATTAGCGCCAGCTCTACATCCATTCCAGGTGCCTTATCCAGGACAGCCGACATACCAACAAATGGTACGGATGGTCCAGGCACCGCCTCCACCGCACATGGCCACCCCGTATCATCATCATCATGATTCACAAGGACCGCAAGCCCCTGGTATACAATATATGGGCCCACACCCACATCCTCACGTAGCTCAACAGCCACCTAGCCAAACTCCATCCCCAGCTAATCCAAATCAACCACATACACCGGGCGCTTATAATCCACCGGGTACTCCACAACCTACATATCCGCAACCTCCACCGCAAGGTCATGCCCCGAGTTATCCGATTATGTGCCCTATAATTCCATCCCATATACCGTCAATTCCACCACAACATATGCAATACCTGCCACCACAGCCGCCTCCAGGTGCGCAACAAACCATACCCGTTATTTTACCGCACAATCAGTAGCCGTGACATAAAATAAATGAAGAAAAGGAAGATCGCTAGTATTCTGAAAAGATAGAATAAGATATTCGAAATTGAGTTACTTTCATGATGGCATATCGATTACTGGCAGAACCATTCGTTTCAATTATACGCTCCTGATTTAGTCGATCGATCGTTAATCATGTTGGTTAAGCGATAATCGTCAATCATTTATGTTGACGAGCAGTTGGAAATTATTTCGCGTACAGTTTTATTGCGATGTGAGTAAAAACAAAGGGTGTTCTTTTCAGTCGATAATCGATGTAACGCAACGGAGCAATGGTATTCCGAATGTACTTTAAACGACTCGAGAGTGTTAGACCATCTTGAAAGTAACTTGTTATTCAAATATAGGTCGATCGTCGAGTGACCTATGCCTGTATTATCGAGTCCTTAAAAAATTTCGTTGATTATTTTAATCAAGTTTTATTTTAATCAAGTTTAAAACTCTGAAATGATAGTTTATCATTACGTAACTTTGCAAAATTACAATTGGTTCACTTTTATCGGATTAGTACGTGTGTCGAACATAGAGAAAAATTCAATGACTTTTTTGATCGTGCATTTTTATCGAGTAGTGCTCAATGTATCGGAAAATATGGGGGACCGCTCATTAAAGACATTTTAAATTCACAAATTTCAATCCTCTAATACAAACACAGCTTGCACTACTTTGCCAAGTAACAGCCAAAATTCAGCGGAAAAACCAGATAATCACGCAAGTGATTCATTTTTCTTCTCTCTCTCTCTCTCTCTCTCTCTCTCTCTCTCTCTCTCTCTTCCTCTCTTTCTCTCTTTCTCTCTCTTCTTTTTTCCGTTGTTTTTAATCGAGATGATTACCGAAATTATATGAGAATAAAGTATATAGAAGTATATGCATATTTTTCTGCCCGTGCTGGGTGTTGATTCCATTCGCAAGAGTTCGGAGAAAAGAAGATGGGATGATCGCTATTCCTTCGAGTTTGATTTGAACAAAGCGAGCGATAATTAACAAAGCTGGAGTACGGCTTGCAGGGTAAAACATTAGCGAAATGTGCGATTTGTTGATAATGAGTTTTGTTATAAGATGTTGATGCGCGCAGGATCTTTGAACGTGAAAGATGATTAGACCGAGTATGCGAGATATAATATTTGCACATCGATAAATCGTATGGTGCAAACGTTAACGGTACAAGCAACAGGCATTCGAGGGGTACATAATTTGCATTGCTTACATCGAGTTTACTATTGAAGTTTCAACAATTGGTTTCAACAGTAAACTTTATATCGTCGCTATACTTTGCGATAATGGCTTGGATATTGTTCCTTTTTTTATATTTTCTAATGCTCCATTAACACAAAATTCAATAGCAAAAAGCATATTAGAATTGATTTTTAGAATTGAATATTATTCAATTGAATATTATTGAAATTATATAAAAAAAAAAAACTTTATCTTAATTCTGTTATCAGAAATCCCATAGAATTATTTAAAGATTTGCCTACATATCTACGAGATGCGAACTTTCTCTACAAGAAAGAAAAGAGATTTATCTTTTAGCCATTTAGCGATTAGTTTATTACGCGGTGTTTGTTGTGTAAAACGTTCGTGCGTAATCTCAACGAGAAAAAAAATCACGTGTCATTAAAGTTTATCGCTAAAAATAACGCCATTTAGCAGAAATTGATGGAACGGTGCGATTGGGTTACGATTGTGTATGAATCTTGTTAATTATGTACATCTCTAATTGATAAATGAAAATGTGGATACTCTCGATTTCATGGACTTGGAAATATATCTGAACTTAGCGTATATCGCCAATTGAGACAAGGGGTGAGATTAGAGTCTGTGAGCAATTGCTTTTAATTCGATTTATACATGATTCATTTTGCAGTAGATTCTCTCCCCTGCTTGACGATTTCCAGAAAGAAGGGATTCCATTGTATTCGCGCGCTTTGCTCGGTTAGATTTGAAGAGATCACGATATGATCATATTTATATTTACCGCGCGATAACGCAATAAAGTGAGAATGCCGTCGTGCATTTGATAATAAAAAAAAAATGTACGCGCGCGCGCGCGCGCGCGCATACACATTTTCATTTTATACATATGCCATTAGAATAAACATGGGGAAGAAACATTAAAAACTAGAAGAATAAAGAAGTTTGTGAAGATTTGTCTCCAACTAAAGCCATCGTGTAACGTTAAATGATCTATTAGAATTTTGAAAATATCAAGTTGATATCAAGTTAAATCGAAAAAAAGAAATAAAAATATTCCTTCTGTTTCTAATTATTATTAATCTCTGGTTTCCCTTGGAAAAGCCTACGTCCAGATAAATTTTTAGTCCACAATCGATACCGATTGGGAAAAGAGAAAGTTAAACAACTACGGCCTTAGACCTAATCGTGTATATAAACGGAAGGAAGCAAAAACAACTTTTGCCTGAGAGAGATAGTTGAGTGTGTGGCATCGTTAAACAGATTTTATATTAAAGAGATTTAAAAAAGACGAAAAACATCAAAATAAAATCAATACGTTAAAAACCAATTTGCGCACGCGTTTCTATTTTACCTCCTTTTCTTTTTTATATTTGACGCGCGCGCGCGCGCGCGCGCGCACGCACACACACACACACACACACACACACACACACACACACACATATAATCTACAGGAAATTTATTCAACAAGTCCTTAGAATTTATTCAACATATCTTATCTTAGATATTTTGTAATAGACATTTAAGGCGCTATAATGAGTCGTATTGATCTTTATTATTTTGTATTCGAGTTAGCTCATTACATTCAGATTTTATCAATGAGCATGTGCCACCAATAAGCATCGGTCCAAATTGTCTACACATGCGTGAGATGCTTCCCACGAACGTGAAAAATAACTAGAGGAAAAGTAGATTCTACATCCCCTCCCCCCCCATCTCACCACACACACACCACACGCACGCACACACAAGCAAACTTCATTGAGGGCCACTAACTCCACATTTGTTGTTAAATTTGTGGACAAATTACAATTCAATCAATTTTAATGGGAATTGGTGAATTGAATATTTGGTGAATTGGTCCTAAACGTTCAAATGACACTCGAATATATTCGAGTGCTATTTCTGAACTTATTTTTATGATTATATTGGATGTTTTCCATTTAGTGACAGTTTAGTGACATAAGTCGACACAACACAAGTGTGTGTGTCGTTCAGCTGCGTTCAGCAGAAAAAGCAGTTTTGCAACTGTTGTAAAAATCATTGATATGAATGATTTTTGCCATTAATTCCTCATGGATCTAAATATATCCAATCATATTAAAGGATTTTACCAGTTGCAAAGCTACTTTTTCTGCTGAACGTAGTCTATTTTTTTGACATTCAATGAAACTGAAGGCCAAACGTGTACTTGTGTTAACTTGTATCACTAGAAAGCATTCTATGATATTTTCTTCGTCGAGAGATTTCGGATCGATTTCCGTGAACATGAGGTTTTAAATTAGGGACATTAAATCCCGTCGATTGAGACTGCGTTCCAATATTTACTACCAGTACTGAAAATATATAGTTCAGGTAACGTATATTATAGATTTTCAGTCACTGACAGTGAATATCGGAACGCAGTCTCTGCTCCATTATTTCTAGGCTGTGTATGATTTGTGTGGTGCGCAGAGGGGAAGAAGGGGGGAGGATACGTGAGGGAGCGCGTGACGGAACACTTTTGCATTTTATGAATAAGAGATTTTTTTGTTATTTTGAGGTTAATAAAAAATAATAACAGATTCAGAATGAAAACACAAAAGTGGGAAGAACTAAATGTGCAATTGAGCGATTCTATACTAAAGACACTCAAACAATTGAGATTTTTTGATATGACGCCAGTTCAGGTAATATAAAATATGATAGATCTATATAAAGATCGATAAAAATACATTTGTGTAATTTAATATTATTCATTAAAATGTTATGTGACATTTATAAAATGTTTCAGATATTTTTTAAATTATATAATAATAATAACAATAATGCAATATTTGTATCACTTTATCATGTTTGTAGGCAGCTTGCATACCATTATTATTGAATGGCAAAGATGTTGCAGCAGAAGCAGTTACAGGCAGTGGAAAAACGCTTGCTTTTCTTATTCCTTTATTGGAGATATTACAAGTAATTCTTCATTTATTATGCATATTTAATGTTTTTAAATATTTAGAAAATGACATTTTTAGAAACTTTGAAACTATAATATATTATTTATTTTGTGTGCTAAAATTTATTATCATTCATTATCAGCTTTGATAATGTATAGTATATATCACATGAATTATAAATTTTCGATACTAGTAGTAGAATTTAGAAATACAGCTTTTATAAAATTGGAATAATGATGAGAATTAGTATTCAAAAAATATTGTTTGCAATTAGTTTTATACAAATAATTAATATATTTCCCAAAATTTTTGAAGAAAGATTATAAGATTACTGTACGATTGAAATAAAATGATTTAATGAGCGATAATTTGTGATATGTCCTTGTCTATTTGTATTCAGCTACTTTTGTTAATTTGCGCTGATGAAGGCTAAAAAATTAGCCGAAACATCCGCTCTTGCGTTTCGTCATTTCTCGCGATAATCTTTATGTCATTTTGATTATTCAATAAATTTATATGCGCTCTTACAACTGCGCTAAGCTCTTATTGCCATTACACCCCTTTTGTCTATTTTTATATTGGGAGCCTTATCGTACATGCATATAAGATTACTGTTTTAAATTTATATTTCTATATAAAATAATAAAATAAAGTTTTATTATGTATGCAGAAACGAACTGAAAGATGGAAGCTTATGGAAGTAGGAGCAATAGTGATCAGTCCAACGAGAGAACTTGCTATACAAATTAATGAAATTTTAAAAGAGTTCTTAAACAAAATCCCATCATTAAAACAAGCATTGCTGGTTGGTGGTGTGACTCTTAAAGAAGACACAGAAAAATTGAAGAAAGGAGCTAACATTATTGTTGCTACACCTGGTAGATTGGAAGACATTTTGTCTAATTGTAATTCTATTAATTTGAATCTGTGTGTAAAATCTTTGGTAATTATAATTTACTTTTTTTTGTAATAATCTCACTTATATACTACAAAGTAGATTATTAATTAAATATATTCTTATTTCTAGGAATTTCTTGTATTAGATGAGGCAGATAGATTATTAGACTTGGGATTTTCTGCGACATTGGATAATATTTTAAGTTATTTACCACGTCTAAGAAGGACAGGATTATTTTCTGCAACGCAAACAAAAGAACTGCAGCAACTGATTAGAGCAGGACTGAGAAATCCAGCACTAATTGTTGTGAAAGAAAAATCTAATGTTTCGACGCCTGTAAATTTAAAAAGTAGTTTTACAATTGTCCAACCTGAGTACAAATTATCAATAATGATAGATTTTATACGTTCTATAGGACTTCAAACAAAGTATATGATATTTCTACCTACTTGTGCTTGCGTGGATTATTTCAATCGAGTTGTACAGACGTAAGAAACTTGTTGAAAAAATATCAAACATTTAATTAAAATTTTGTTTACTATTAAATTTTATATCAATATGCTTAATTTTATGATTGAATTATTTCTGTGGCTTTCTCATTATATCATTTTATATTTATCTTTTTCTTTTTTCTTATCAAATCTTTGCATTTTTTTATAATAGTGTCAAAAGTAATAGAGGTGCTTTTAATGATTAGACAAATTCCCTATATGTATGAACACACACACACACACACACACACACACACACACACACACACACACACACATATTAGGATTGAAAAGTTACTTTTTTAAAAGTAACTCGTTATACTGTTATTCATTACCGAGTCAAAAAAGTTACTACTTACTGTTACTAATTCTAAAAGTAGTAACTCATTACTTAAAAGAAACAGTTACTTTTCAATAATAATAAAATTTTTTATCTTAAAATTGCAAATTTGCATTCAAAAATTCTAAAAGAATTTAAGATATTAAAATATCTAACATGCAAATATAAAAGATGTGGTTTTTATTAAATTAACACAATAAATTTACACTATTTTTTATCTTCAATTCTCTGTTTACAAATTTTTAAAAGGTTTTATCGTCTTTTCATTAGATATGCTCTTGTAATTGGTTTATGATAAATTATTTTTAAAAGTATTGTTAAGACAAGTTTTAAATACAACAACTATGAATATCGATTTTAAACTGAACATTGAATATATAGAAATATATCATAAATAGGTCCAAAATATAAAAAGTAACTATTAAATTCTTATTTTTACAGTTAGTAAAAAAGAAAAAAAATAATGCCGTTATTACACTTTATTATCAAAAAAAGTAACGGTAACGACGTTACAAATAACACATTCCAACTCTGAGATATATATATATATATATATATATATAATTTCCTTTTGTGTGTGTGTGTGTGTGTGTGTGTAAGATATGTACGGAGAACACACACATCATGATATGCAAATGTATATATATATATATATATATATATATATATATATATATATATATTTACAGGTTATTACCATCGATAAATGTGCTTTCTTTGCACGGTAAAATGAAAAGTAAGAGGTATAAAATATTTGATAAATTTCGACGTGTCCAAAATGGCATTTTAATATGCACGGATGTAATGGCTCGTGGAATTGATATATCTGATATAGATTGGGTGTTACAATACGATCCTCCTTCTGTCGCTAGCAGTTTTGTACATAGGTAATTACTTTTATATTACCTATTATATATACAACATATATAAATATATTTCATGTGATATTTTAAAGAATTGTTCTCTAAAGTATTATTCTTTGTCTATTATAGATGCGGTAGAACAGCTAGGATTGGTAATGAAGGAAACGCTTTGCTGTTTCTTCTAGAAACCGAGAGTGCGTATGTAGATTTTATCAAGAGAAATCAAAAAGTGGAATTGCAAAGAATGGAAACAAAATTAAACATGGATACTGTCGAAGAATGCCTACAGTGTATGAGGCAGATGCAACAAAAAGATCGACTCATGTTTGATAGAGCAAATCGTGCCTTTGTTTCATATGTGCAAGCATATAGTAAACACGAATGTAATTTAATTCTTCAGTTGAAAGACATCGATTTGGGGAAGCTAGCCATGGGTTTTGGTTTGCTGAGAATGCCAAAAATGCCAGAGCTCAAGGGGAAAAAAGTGTCATCTTTTATTGACCCTGAAATCGATACAAATGCAATACCTTATATGCATAAACAACGTGAATTACATAGGATTAAAAGATTGATCGAATATCAAAATATTGGCAATTGGTCAAATATTCATAGACGTAAGCAAAAGCGAACTGAAGCTTGGTCTGAAAACAAAAAGAGAAGACTCGAGAAACAAGAGAAACGAAGTAAACGGAAAGAAAAGAAGGAATTGAAGCAACAATTTTCAACAGGTTCTAACAAAAAAAAGAAAAAACGAATAAACGAGGAAGAAATTGAGCAATTAGCAAGAGATATAGCGTTAATCAAAAAATTTAAGAAGAAGAAGGTAATAGATCAGTTTTTTTTCAATGTTACAAAATCAAATTTCTCTCTTTCTCTTTCTGTTTGTCACAACTTTCGTCGTTTTATATATATATATATATATATATATATAATGCTCGTACATCTAATTGCAGATATCACAACAAGAGTTTGATGCGGCGTTTGCTGTGTAAAAATATTGATCATAATTACACAAGACATGTCTAAATTATATCTTGATTGAAATTTTTGAATTAAAATGTATTTTTTTTTATATTTTTATTGTACACATTTTTTCAAAATATACATACAAAATCTGATAATGTAAATGTACAATTGATATTATATTTCCTTACGATTCCTTTCCTTTAGATGTTTATAAACATTTCCTATAAATTTATAAACATTCGTATTATTACGTGAATGAATAAAATAAATATTGTAGCTATGATCCTGTTTATAACAACCAATGTGATGCTTATATTTGCAGGAGATATGGATCAAAAGGAGAATTTGTTTATTCCTTTCAAGTTATAAATACATTTTTACAAAATTCAAACATGCAATCTATACAAACACAGTGAAAACTATCTCGTTTCACTAAGGCCTCGACATGACACCGACGATACTACTTGTCTCTGTCTTCGTTTGGCTTTTAAGAGTATCCCCACTACTCAGTATGAGATTATTATTTACCACGCGGCTGGGCCAGGATAATGTGGTAGAGGGGAGCGAGATATTCCAATAGCAACCAAATGCGACCACATGTGTACGTGTGATATGTGCGTGTTTGTAATCTTTTAAAACTAGGACTGTTGTGTTTGAAAGTCCAATTATTGGTGCGATTAGTCATTGAGCCGTTCCGATGATTCATCCGCATTCGTTTTATGCGTCAAGTGACTGTATCTAATAAATGTAAATTACAGAGATTTTCTTGAAACAGTCTTATTTTCATGTTGAGAAATGGAGGAGGAAACAAATCGCCCAAAATGGTTGTTGGAATTGGAAAATCGTAAGCGTAAGGTACGTCAAATATCATATAATTGATTAAGAGACAATAAGAGAAAGAAGCTTAGTGTGTAAGATTAAGTTTGAAAGCCAGTGGATTGTATCGTATCTTACATTTGCTCAGCCACGTTTAGCGCACGAAGCTGGAGCTGGTGCACCATGCATGAATTGTAATTCCGCATGCCCTGGTCTTGACCTGCATTTTTGGCGAAAAATTTGCAAGAATTGCAAGTGCAGTCGGGACGATCATGATGTCGCTGATGATGAGTTTCCACAATTTGATCTCCTATTTGGACCAAGTGGAAAATTTAAGAAAATAGCTACACGTAAATATCTTTTATATATAATTAGTCGTAATTAAAAATGTTACATTTCTTATTCTTGCAAATTATCCTATAAATTTTTTTATAAAATAATATCTGACACAATACACACACACACATATATATATATATATTTACACATATTTACACACACACACACACACACACACACACACACACACACACACACACACACACACATACACATATTTTTACAATCACGTATATTGAATTTAATTTTATTTGTTTGAAGTAAAATAGCGCATATAATTCTTTGTCTTGTTTCTTGAGTAAGATCAAACTTACACTATGTTTGTCTTATACATTATTGTTTAATTAAAAATATTGATCCTTAGGTTTGCAAGTAAATAATAAGAAACAAAATGATGGTGAAAGTACATTCGAGTGGGTGCCACCGGATACAACTAAAGAACTTGCTGTAGATTATATGAAAGCTTTGCCTGTAGAGAAGCTGCCAATCAAAGGATCTGTTGGTGCTATTTTAAGAAGACAATTATTACAGAAACAACTGCCGCTTCATGATATCGATTATAAAATTTGCGATCAACTTAGCGAAGAAGAGCAGAAACAATTTAAAAAGTACTTGGAGGATATAAAGAAATATGTAGGACAAGGCAAAGTAATGAAGGTAAGATAAAGATGGCGACTTGATCATATCGATAATAATCTTATTAGATTGTGTAAAAATGTATATGATAATGGAGAGTGATACAATTTTTTATAATACCATATCTATATTATAAAACGAAACATGAGAAATACGCCTGAGAAATAGATATTAAAAGCAAATGCTTTAAGCATCTATTTCTCGGACTCATTTCTCATGTTTCGTTCATGTTTCTCATGTTTCATAATACAGATATTATTATTTTCAGATATTGAGTGCCCGTCCATTCGATCGTTCTCTCACAACACCTGTCAATGCAACCGATATGCAAAGATATAGTCCGCAACATAAAGCTCATATACCTTCGGCTAGTGCTCAATTACGTATACCAAGTAGCTTTGCAATAAAATGTCCATATGCGAGGCATTCGCATGATACTCAAAATAAGCAGGATATTACTACAGCTACGAATAATAAAGAGACGTATAGTACAGAAGGGTATAATTGTTCGCTGAACAATGTGTCTGTCAACAGTAATATTGTGAAATCGCAACCAATCCAAAGAAAATTGATTTATGAAAATTTTCAGCATGCAAATGATACCATATCGGTAAATGAAAAGGATATAAATAGCAAAATAGTTAACGATTCAATCTTTACTCATCTCGCCGAACAAGAAATTGTATCCACTCGCGAGAAGCATATTTCTGGAAATTATGTACCTTATAGAGAAAGAAAAAATGCTTTTGAGAAGCTTGGAGAAACATTGAATGATACGACATTGTGTGACATTACATGTCCGGACGTTACCAGTGAAACAGCTCTCATTGCGGAATCTCTATTAGCGGACGCGCTTCTTCCACCTAGTGCGATCCACGCTAACGATATTATCGGAAGTACATTGGGCGAGAAAGAATTGACGTTTATAAGAGAGAAACTCACCGATAAATATAATACGACGGAGAATTCAATGATGCACGGTGCTTCTAAATTATCTAAACCATTAGAAGCGAATGACACGTTACATTTGCGTAGCGGCAGAATCGGCATTAAAGAGAATAATTTCGCAGGCACCGACAAGTGTGTGGAGAGAGCAAATATTATAGCTACTATGAAAAATCCTGCGGGAAGTCCCGCGGGTAGGACGGAAATGAGTGCTTCGCTAGAAGCGGAGAAAAGAACATATAAACCTCTATCTCAAATAATCGAATCGACCATTATACCTGCTGGTATTCGTGCACAAACGAACGAACAAAAACGATGCGGCTTCTTAACAAATGACAAAGCGGTGAATAATAATTCGTTGGTAACGGAGACACCTAAAACTGTAACGGAAAGCACCCCTGATTTAACATTAAACAACTGTAATTTCATACATTTCGCTGCTCCTATATTGAATTTGTCGGCGCAAACTATTCCGCAAAATTCTGCAAGTGATGCAAAATCGAGTCGGTTGCAGACAGAATTGAATAGTTCGATCTTGCAATCAGCTGTCATACATTCCGAACAGTTGCAAAATCAAGTGTTCCCCCACGTCGTCGGAGGCTTCGATGAACAAGGCATCCAGCACACTCAGCCTACGGATTATCTGAAAGATGCCATGGAAAATTTAAAGGTAGACTCTAAGGAGATGCACAAGTGTGAAAAATGCCATGAGAATATACGCGTTGGCGACGTAGCCATAACCGCGGAGAAGGCTAATAATGCATTCTGGCATCCCGGCTGTTTCGTTTGCTCGATATGCGATGAACTGTTGGTAGATCTAGTATATTTTTATTACAAGAATAAATTGTACTGTGGAAGAGATTTGGCCGCATCTTTAAGAATTCCCCGATGTTTCGCTTGCGACGAGGTAAGTGTGCAATGATACCATCCTCCTTGAATACATGTTCTTTCAATTGATTAATTGTCAATATTGTCAATATTGTCAATATTTTAACTTGAATCGATTCGGTATTGACAAATCTTTTTTAACGTTTGAATGTCGAACATTGTCTACATGTATAAATCCGGAAAAGTTAGAATATTATCGAAGTATCATAATTATATCGAAAACTATAAATGTAGCTCGATATCTTTTTAAAGAAAAATTCTGTTACTCAAAATTCTCTATTCTAATATCTCTTCTCTCAAGGAAAAAAATCAATTAAAAGAATTTGCAGTTTCAAGCGAGTGCGTTTTGACGAGCGATATTCTTTATAAAGACATAATATTTCCAAACTATATTTATAATATTAAGGTTCAATCATCTATTTCTATTTATTGCAGTTGATCTTTGTGCGAGAGTACACGGTTGCGGAAGAACATAATTATCATGTGAAACATTTTTGTTGCTGGGACTGTGACGTGCCATTGGCTGGACAAAAATATATTATTGAAAACGATCGACCGTTATGTCTTCCTTGTTATCAAAGATCATATGCAAAAACATGCGCTGCCTGTAACATAGCGATTGCCGCAGACCAGCAAGGAGTAGCTATAAAAAATTTAAACTTTCACGCAACTGAAATCTGCTTTTGCTGCTACAGTTGTAAGAGGAATTTATTGAACGGCAGAATGGCGATAAAAGATGATAAATTGTTTTGTAGTAAAGAATGCATCATAAAGTTTCTTAATAAAAATAAAGAATTTACTATCTTTTGACACATACTATACATTTTATTTTTGTCATAAAAATAATAATCACGTAAATTCATTATGAGAATACGAGAATATGAGAAACATAAAATATTAAAATATAATTATGTGCCATTAATTATTAGCAGAGTTCAATCAAAGCGAGATTTTTCTATATAACCGTAACATAATAAATATATCACTTTACCAATTCTAACCTTATTCGATAAAAATATATTCTATAGTTTTTGATTTATTTTCCATAGTATCATCTTTCTTTCTAAAATCACGTATTTAGTTTAGAATAGATTATGTGACTACATAATTATAGACTATATGTTCTAAAATACTTAGATTCATCCTTTATGTATTACTGTGTACACGCGCGCACGAAGAACCATAGTTTTCGTTTACCGAAAATTTTCGTTACGCAAAAATACAATACTCTAAACAAATTTTCCCAGTTTGTTATACTTTATATTTTGTACCCATATATACAAACTTATATGTTGATTAACGAAATACGATAAAATTACGCATGTAACGATTTCGTTGCATTTATTGTATAGACATCAAAAGATATGAAAAGTAGAAATTTACAATCGATACCTTTTTAATTGCAATATTTTTAATATTAATTGAAACTACACGTAGGCTTGATGAAAAACAAATTATACATGCAAATTATTCATATATTTAATATGTATAGTATATTTTATTTGTTAATATTTGGAAAATATTCTCTTTTCATTTAAACAAACCCTCATCATTTTATAATCATTCAGAAATATAAATTTGACAGCTTTCTCGTATTTTCAATTCTTTTTTTATATCGTATACAATAAAATTTATTATAATCGATTATCAGATTATTGTACCAAATTACGAATTAAGTTTTTCTTTTGAATCATTAGTAATTTCCTGCAAGTATAATCATATAACAATAAGTCAATATAATAAAAGTAAAAATATTTTTCCATATTTACGATATATAAAAATTTGGAAATATGTCGCACATATGTACACAAGCATGCAGATATACAATGCTGTGATTGTATTCAACACTTTTATACACGTACATGTGCACGCACGCAGAGAGAGAGAGAGAGAGAGAGAGAGAGAGAGAGAGAGAGAGAGAGAGAGAGAGAGAGAGGTTTTTTTATACTGAACTAGTGTACACTAGTACTTAACATAGATATACATTTAAAGTTTGATAAAAGCGAGACAGAATGTTTTAATACAGCTCAGTGTAGGAACAGAAAACAAACCTATAAACTCACTCAATAATTCTTGCAAATACGCTATGCTTTCTATTCAGAATCGCTATCGACAACAGTTTGAATACGTCTAAACGTATTATGAATTTCTCGATGTCGCGTGTCATGTGATGTGTCTGAAGGTATCGTTTTTTTAACATTTTCCATATTTCTTCGTGCGCGCGTGCATACTCGTCCTAAAATAGAAAAAAATCAAAATTCAATATTATATATATTTAACAATGCATGTAATATATTTGATAAAAATTAATAGCAAAGAGAGCTTTAATAATAAGACCTTCAGATATAATGTTGGACACATCCAATTCGGATACCTCCCTCATCTTTTCATTTTGTTCTCTTATACGTTTACACTTCTCCAATGTTGGCCTGCCATTAATGCCATTTTTCTCCAGCAATTCTTTTAAACGTTTAATTTTTGCAGCGTTACTTTTGCAATCAGCCCAAATCTCACTGTAAGATTTTACTTTTACGCCGGCAACCTTTAAATATTTTTTCAACATTTGTATGACTTTATCTCCTCGGCTCTGAAACAGTACATCTCTGTGAAAAACCGCACAGTGATTTATACAATTACTATTTATAGCAATAAATTTATCCACTATTGCTGTACTTACAACATTATTACGTCTCCTCTTTTTATCCTTTGCAAACTTTTCCTCTTCGGATTTATTGTCGCTTTCACTTTTAATCGAAGAGCTCTTATCTGACAATTCTTTTTCCATTTCATTTTCAGCTTCTATCGTTCCGTTAGTTCTTTCTGTTACAACCACACATGCATCTTCATCATCTGGTATAGATTCGATACTTTTCTGGCGAGAATTTTTTCTTTTACCTCTTGTACGTCCTCTTTTTGATTCGACTGAGCGATGTTTGTTCGTCGATCTTCTTGTCAGTGATGACCTTTTTATTTTCTTTTTCGTCCGTGGACTATAATCTTCATCTGAATTGTTATTCTGACTGTCATCTGAACCAGAAGGCTTCAATTTACTGAAACTTGTTCGCGAACCTCGTTTCTTTGTCCTATTATTTTCTGATTTAATCTCCGATATATCCGTGACTCTTTGTACATCAGATTTTTCGTTCTCTGATGAACTACAGTCCAATTCCGATTCGTTTGGTTCAGCTTTGACAATTATTGTCTTTGGTCGTGGCTTTGCATCTCTTTCATTTTCACTTTCAGAACTCTGTTCTTCTTTATCACTCGCACATTCCACTGAAAGCTCTAGTCCACCTACTACTTCCGTATCCATAATATCTCTCTTGATAATATGTCCCTTTTCATCATCTCTTTTGTTCTCTTTTTCTTCTATTGTTTGGTTGATATCTGATTTAACTATCTCATAGTCTTTCATTTTCTCATCTTTAGAAGCAGATGTCAGATTTATGTCTATAGCAGGCTTTTGGAATGAGTTGTCCTTTTTTGGAACAGAAAAAAAAAATATATAATATATGAGCCATGTAACTTTATATATTTGTATCGTGTATACATATTGAAATCATATAAGGTGAATACTGTTTCTCACATGATACGCATGACATATCGTTTACCCTTATTATTTACTACATATTAAAAAAAGATGCAGGACAATGGCACATTATGCATTCTATACAAAAAAACAGAGTATAATCTATAATAAACATGTCTCATATTTCAACAGTTAGAACAAAAAAATTATTGAATACAGCTAAAAGTCAAAATATTTGGGAAATACATAATAACTTTAAACAAACTTCTATAAATTTTATAAACCAAATTCTTAATACGAAACAAATTATATTAGCTATCCATAATAATGTAAATTTGTATTACCTCATTTTTAATAATCTCTTTGATATTTATTTCTTCAGAACTTTGAAGTATAGAGTTATCTTGTTTTAACACTTTTGATCGTTCGCTTTGGAAGAAACTTTGCCGTTTTTTAGCAGGTAAATCTCCTTCATTCTCAGAATCTTCTATTCTTGATCTTTTCTTTGACATTGCAGTATCGATGGAATCTGATGATAGCTGTAATCTATCCATGTCTTCTTCTTCTTCAGTTTCATCACGATCAGTTTCATTGTGATCAGATTCTATCATTATATAACAAAATGATCTAAAAAATGTGTACTTTTTATAGAGATGTTTTTAAAAATATACACAAGACAAATAATGAAGAGGAATATGCATATTTATAATTACAAAAATCTCTTACCCTTTGTTTTGATAAAAAGAAACTTTGGATTTTTTAACGAAGAGAATTATGTCGTAGAGCGTTAACTTATCTAGTACGAATCGACGCCTATTAACCGGTAAAGTTTCAGGTCACTTACGAAGAATAATTTTGCAAAGAATTTCTCATAATATAAATATCGGATAAATTATCAAAGTATCGAACTCTTATACAAATCACTTTCTTACACATGACATGTCCGTTATCGCTGGAGATATCGATGATCTTTTAAGTTGTACGTAATACAACTTTATTATAAATATTTATGCGATCATCGCAATTCGCGATCGCGATATGTTTGCGCGGCAAAATTCACGTAATGGAAGATTCACTTTTTAAGGTGACCTTTCACATTAGCGCTCGATGCTCGTTTTATTATGGCGCGGTCCCATGGTACGGAATGTGTATGCGCGCAATGCGGAATTGACGGGATGTCTTGTGATTGGTTTGACCTGTTTTACGTTCATTCCGCCGATTTTTATTTGCAAGTTTTTATTTTATCCGGTCTGATTGTGTGGAATTACTTGTGAGTTTGATGCGTGTGTACGTATATTAAAAAAGGAGACAAAAATGCTGAATGTTCAGCAGAGATCCATAAGAATATTACTAAAAACTATTACAATTTTTAATAATAAATGTTAAATTTTATATTAATGCAATGTTGAACAACTTTTAAATATGAGTTTGGAAAAGAATATGAGTTTTAACAATAGTTCGTAAAAGGAACTATTAATTTAAAATTAAATCCGTCTAATAGTAATAAATAAACGTTATCCTCCCTTTGTTATCCTTAGTACAGTCAAAATGGTCGGTAATAATTATTCTTCAATTATCCCTGGACTCGCTTAGCAATCACGAAAATTTTCCCATGGCCGACCATTTTTAACAATGGGTGTAGTCCACTTGGTGCTACATACAAATGCTTCGAAGAATTTTTTATTGGTCAATTCATAAAATTCTTTGTTCTGATTGGTTAATCAAACGCTTAGAAACTTTTGTAGCGCTAAGTAGACCATAGTCAGTATCTCGTTGGTGTCACTGATCTAGTTTCCACCGATGTCTTAATTCTCTCCTAATACATCGTATGTACTTGACCCGAGAAGTATGTTTAAACAATTATTATTTTAAATCATTTAAATCAATTTTATTTTAAATCATTTCGTATGAAGAGTTTTGAAGTTCAATTGAAAAGATTTGTCAGTCATTCGGTTAATTATAATTAATTAATCATTTTTAAACCATGTATTTAGGAATTAATCGAAGATAAATTAGACAATGTTCTTGTATGGAATTATTTGTATTTTGTATAAAGAGTTATAAAATTAAAAAGTTATTAAAAAGTTTTGTGAGTTATTCAGAATTATAATTAAATATTTAAGAGTCAGCAGAAACAACAATCCAACCACAACAATCCAACAATCCACTCATTTACATCACATTTGTGCGGTGCAGATACAAATTTGTATTCTATTATATTTTATTTTATAGTAATATTTTCTCGAGGTAATATTTTGCCACGAATCTTTTTTTTATCCATATAACAGGTTTCACGAAGTCGCGAAACCTGTTATAAATAAATAAAACCGGCACACAATGCTTTTTTTCTTGCTAGTTTGCTAGCTAGATTCGCATGTTTGCTCAGCTCTTGTCTTCGATTGTCTTTGATTGATATATTTTTTTAGATCTAAAAGAATATATCAATCAAAGATAAGAGCTCACTAAACATGCAAATCCAGCTAGCAAACCAGCAAAAAAAAGCATCGTGTGCCGTTGGCTTAAGATTATTTGCACTATAATGCAGTATCGCTGCAATTTCGAAAGTTCCGTCAGTCCTGGTTTACAATAGGTGATTTAAGTCTTAAACCATAAAAAATTGACCAATCATAGTCGAAGAATAGAAGAATAATCGATACTGCATTAGGCAGGCTGCACACAGGACGCGGCAAAGCGGTAACGTGACAACGCGGTAGCCAATCACCATCTTGTTTTCTAAGGCCGGTTGTAGACAGGACGCGGCAACGCGGTAGCCAATCACCGTCTTGTTTTCTGATATATAACTTCGTTACATATTAGCAGGCCTAATATGTAACGAAGTTATATATCAGAAGCCGGCCTTATAGTGCGGTATAAATGCAGATCTTATTTATCTTATTTATTATATTATTTATAACAAGTTTCACGACTTTGTAAAGCATGGATCAAAAAAAGACTCGTGGCAAAATATTATCTCGAGAAAATATTACTATGAGATAAAATATGATAGAATACAGATCTGTATCAGCACCGCACAAATGAGATGTAAATGAGTTGGTGAAAATGAGATGTAAATGCTTGTTGCTCTTGCTAACTCTTAAATATTTAATTATAATTATCTAAATAATTCACAAAACTTTTTAATGACACTTCATAACTCTTTATACAAAATACAAACAATTCCATACAAGAACATTCAATTTATCTTTGATTAATTTCTCGGGCTAAGTATATAGTATTGTAAGAATTAGACGACCGTAAGCGGTCATGAAAGAGATCAGAATATAAACAGCTAACAGAGAGGAACCGTCGTGATCGTGCAGACTAAGTGTCAGATTAGCAAACGAAGGAGGCTCCTGAGTTCAAATCCAGTCGGTCTCCGTTTATTTTTCCGAATCTAATAAATATCTTTCAGTATAAAAATGATTAATTAACTGAATGATTCACAAACCTTTTTAATTGCACTTCAAAACTCTTCATACGAAATACAAACAATTTAAAATAATAATTCTTTGAACCGGCATACTTTTCGGGTCAAGTACATGACGTAGAACTAGATTTGAGTCAATGGAAATGCGACAAATTGCGTTCATTTCAATCCTGTTTCGACAAATCTTTACTTCCGATGGAAACAGCATATTAAATTTGATCCATATCAAAGTAGAATCGAAGACTTCGGAAATGGAAACTAGACCACTGATATAATTATTATTTTTTTCTCGAGTATATTTCTGTCTTAAATCATAATCCGTGTTGGTTTCGCTAGGAAGTTACGGCTATATAAAAGAAGTAGTAATAGTAAGAAACAGTGATAGATGCTTTGTGTCCACGATGTTAGAAATCGAGATCTCGGATGGAAAGAGAATTGACCAATCGCATTGGTTAATTGGCCGAATTATTCAAACGCAATTGATCAATTTTCTTTCCATTCGAGATCTCGAACTGATTTCTAGCATCATGGACACCAGGCATAATAGTAGTAGTAATAGTAGTAATAATAGTAGTAGTAGTAGTAGTAGTAGTAGTAGTTCAGTGTTGTCGCATCAAAAGATATAAATGTAACACATAATCCGTCGATGTCTACAATTTAGGAAATTATTAAAGCAGATTGACGTATCGACGAATTCTTCAAATAGCAATTTGCTTGATCATGGTAATTCTTATTTGCGATTTTATTTCATTCTGTATAAGAATATAAGTATAACTTTATAAAGAATTGATATACTGCTTTTCTTCTTTTACAATTCTTTTATAAACAATACAATTCTTTTATAAACAAATAATTTTCTAAAATTTTTATTCTTTGAATAATATTTATTTTACACATATATTTTTTTATATTCTTTTGATTGTATTTCTAATTGTAGTTTGTTTAATAGGAGTATGTAAATATTTATAAAACACAAATTGACAAAGCCAAGCACAATGATAAAGATAACTTATCTGTGCACAGAAAATCAAGCAAATTTAAATCTAAAAAAAAGAGAAAATTTAATAAAAAGGAAGACAAAAAACACAAAAGAAAGAGAAAATACTCGTCTTCAAGCAGTGTAAATATCAAGGATTTTGTAACTTTATTAATATTTACAAATTATATATTATTTGTATCATATACATACACGTATACACACACACACACACACACACACACACACACACACACACACACACACACACACACACACACACACACACACACACACACACACACACACATAAAGGTTGTGCATCTCTATTTTTTAGAAAAGCTATGACAGCGATAAATTTGAATGGGTGGAGAGAGAAGATAATAAGGTTTTGTCATGTACTGCTGAAAATCTTATCGAGAGCAAAGTACAAGCAAATCAGCTCAAGCGAGACGAATGGATGAATCTGAAAGAAAGTTTTGTTCCATATATGTCCAAATCTAATGCGAAATCACAGGAGTCAGATATGAAAAGGGAAGATGAAACTAAAATTTTAAATAAACCTGGACAAAGTGACCGAGAATTGAATCCGTATTGGAAAAATGGAGGTGATGGATTACCTCAAAATAATCCACAAAAACTTGATAATCCCAAGATTCTAGATGCAAACTGGTTAAAAAAGAGTCTTCGACGTGCCAAGGAACAAGCTTCTCGAGATGGTAAAAGTTTAGAAGAGGTGGCTGCTGAACGCTGGGGTGTAAGTTAATTAAAAGACCAATTGCATATACAAAATGTTAGATTATCAATGATTTAAAGCCGATCTCTTTTTAGTCCCTAGAAGCTATACAAGTGATGATAGCTAAAGCGGAAAGTATGTCTAATGCTGAACAGCATAAGTCATACTATAAAAGATACTACAACGAAAGAAATGATAAAGATTTACATGGAAATTTCGATTCAGGAAGAGAGCATTCTAGATCTAGTGGAGAACGTGCTAGAAAAGTTGATCAATTATCACAACGTTGTGTGGAGTTAAAACAAAACTATCGGAAACCCGAAAATAACGATGATTATCGTCAACAGACTGTACCTACCAGCAGCCGTATAAAAAGTTGGAAAAAAGATAAAAATGATGATAAAAGATGTAAAGATGTTACCGAATTACCTACATTTAATCATCCTTCAAGGGAGGTTGATTCAGTGTTCGATAATACGAGCACGACGAATTCAAATAAGGATATTGACATTTTGACTGAAACACAAATGAACAAGTTGGGGGCAAGGGTTATTAAAGCTGAATTAATGGGTGATGATGTACAGTTGCTTTTTCTATCGAATGCAGTTCATTTAAAAAAATTTTTAATCTTTTGCATTTATTTGGAATAATTCATTTAGGAATTGGCAACGAAACTTAAAATCCAATTGGAACACGCGAGAAAACATGTTGCATCATATAATACTATTGCGCAGGAAGAAACTGTAATTCTTACAAGAACCGATGCAAAAGGTGCGTGCATATGTGTGCATTTGTATTTATTTATAATTTTAAATGTGAAAATAAATGATTATATTAAAATTATGTGAAAATTTATTCCTGAAGGTACTGCAAGACCGATACAATCCAGAAATCAATCTAAGCGATTTGCTGAAAATGATAGAAAGAAGAAAACTGCTGAAACACATATCTCTGGTGAGAGAGTACGTTATTTCGTGGATGATGATAAATATTCTTTACGAGAAATGGTAAGTAATCAAAATGATAATTATCTTGAATCTTTAATATGATGCAAGATAAGTTTTTTTCTATTACAGTTTCAACAAGAGAAAGGAAGATCTGCAAATGAAGATGAAGAAATGTTGATGAAAATTGTTTCCAGAGTAAGTTAACTGTAAATATTGAATGACTGAAATATTATATAAATGTCAAAATTAAAAATAACATTTTCCTTCTTAGAGTACGGATCAAATGGATGATGTATTTGAGCAACAAATCACACGGACAGATTCGGAAACGAGACAGGATAAGCGGAATTACATACAGGCAATTAAAGAGCACAAAGATTTATCTAAGCGTATGGATAATTGTTGGTGGTGCCTTGATTCAAAAAATATGTTAAAACATATGGTCGTTACAATGGATTCCGTGATTTGCTTAAACTTACCTGCAAGTACTTCCTTGACTAACGGTCATTGCATATTGACACCCATACAACATATCGCATGTCAGTTACAATTAGATGAAGATGCTTGGGATAGACTGAAGGTAATTTTTTCATCCTTGATATGATTAATTTCATTGATACTTATCTACAGTTGAATCGCATCCCATATGTTGAAATAAAATCGTACAAATATCTTTTTATAGGAATTGAAAAAGAAACTAATAAAAATGTTTACGAATGAAGATCTTTATCCGATATTTTACGAAGTATATAAAAAACATTGTAAATTTTCACACATGCAATTGGAATGTATTCCATTGCCGAAAGAAATTGGTGAATCAGCACCGATATATTTCAAGGTAAATAAGTCATAGTATTATATAAGTAATAAAGTATCGCTCATCTTTAAATAACTTTGCATCGCTTTGATATTTTTCTTTTACAGAAAGCTCTGTTGGAATGTGAAACTGAATGGTCCATCAATAAGAAAATTGTTGATCTCACATGTAAAGATATACGCCATGCCATACCAAATGGTTTATCATACTTCATGGTGGAATTCGGTTCACATCCTGGTTACGCACATATAATTGAAAATGAAGAAATGTTTCCACGGAATTTTGCCAAGGTGAAATATTGTCAAATTTATTTTCTTGGAAACTTCAATTTTTGTGAAAGTATTAATTTATTATGCTTTCTTTATATAAGGAAATAATAGGTGGGATGTTGGACTTGGATCATAATTTGTGGCGGAAACCAAGAAGGCAAAATTTTGAGGAGCAAAGACTAAAGGTATTGGAGTTTACAGAAAAATGGAAAAAAGTATAATTCTCAGTAAAGCAATTGATAGTTTTATTTGAAAAAATTAAATATGATTGGTTGAATTTAAATGTAACATACTTATTTTTCATTGTTAGATAACTTAACTCTTTGTATAGTATTATTAGCATCATATGTCTAATGTATTCTCTACACTCATATACATATGTATAAATATATATAAAAACATTAATAATTTTATTTGAGATGATTTTTCATAATATAATTCTAATGGCGGCGGGGGGGGGGATAACAAAAGAGGATTTTAATCGATATCAAAAATATTTAATTATCGAATTGTTATAGAACCACTACATTGAAAGTTTGCTAGTCTAGTGGCACGTAGTTGGTGACATGATTATTTGGATTTATTCATACAAAAAATTTTAGCAACCAAAATCCTGCTTGCCAAGAAACGGACTATGTTACTTGCTGTGGTTTGTAACTATTCTAGCTGGTATCAATGTATTGTTTAATAATTTTATCTATATCGAGGGTAGTATCTATTCTATTTTGTAATGATAAAACAAATGATTTTTCCTTTCATCACAAACTAGAAAACAATTGAGTTATTTAAATTAAATTTCTTTCGAAAGTTTTGCAATTGATAACAATGTATTGTCGTTTAAAATTTGTCACTCGATCCTGTTTACATTTTCCTACTTTTTCTTTTCTTTGTATTTACTGGTGTCTGTCCTTTTACAAGAATATGGACAATAATTTTCAATTAAAAGAAAATTCGATATTATTAAAACGGTATTAGAGAACAAGACGGAAAATATAACTGCAAAAAACAAACATTTTTTAATTAAAAAATTACGCAAGACGAAAAAAACAGGAGTATGTCCTACTCGAATGGTTTCCAACATTGCGTCCATTTTAACCGTCATATCGATCAGCCCAAATTTCCTGCATTTATAGACATATAGATCTAAATGCTTAGGTGTTCTTTTTAGCTGAACACTTACACTAACGCTTACACTTTACATTTTTTTCTCTTTTTTTCCAACTCAGAGAGGAAAGGAAAAAAGCTGAATTTTTTCTTAAAAAGAATAGATATTAATAGATCGAATAATTTTAAGACTGCACAAATATATTTTTGGTTACATTCCAAAATCTCTCCGAGGAAAATTCGATATAATATAATATATGTTACGTGCACTATATATCTTGAGTAAAATTTTCCTCGGAAAGGATGCCTTGGAACACAATCATGTAACTTTACCTGAAATTTTTCACTTTTCATTTTTCACTTTTTACTTTTCATTTTTCACATCTTGACATTTCACGTGAAACTTTTCACGTACAGCGATTATGTATGTAGCTTGGATGCGTGGAAAGTGAACGTAATGAAACATAATTTCATAGGTTTTATAGCTAATGAAAATTATTTTATTGATACAGTATTACATATATTTTTTAATAACCAATTGTATATGTACTACGTACATTTAATCCTAACGCAACCCTAATTTTCTCTAATTCCGAAGCATATTTATTAATTCCCTAGATTTCCACCTTTCCGCCACTAAGATACATGGCGAGAAAGTTCACGTGAAAAATTTCACATTTTCACGTTTGAGAGAGTTACATGATCCCACAAAATCGTATATGATCGTAAGTTCACGTGAAACTTTTCACTTTTCATGTTTCCGCCCTAGGGGAAAAGTTACATGATCGACCTCCTGGTACGAAAGCCAGATTAAATAGAGAAGATGATTGCCATATTGCCCGTGCGCGCGCGCAATGACACACGCATCCAGCTATATCTCTTCCCCTCTCTCGTCACCTTGCCATGCTGCCAAGCTCTCGTTTTCATCGTTGCGTGCGGAGTTTCATTGATTCCTGGCAATGTATTCATGTGTGTATTTTGTGTGTAATCCCGAGTGACCTTTGGTAACTCTGGCTTGCATAGTTTCATAGTTTTTCTGGATTTTCATGTATATAAAATTGTTGATGTGAACCTAATATAATACGTGAAACTAATTATAAGAAGCGTGCTGTAAGGAAAGGATAAGTTGTTACACTTTGCTAAATAGACATCGACGATGGATGATACTTTAGAACTCGATTATGCCGAAATGCTTCATCATATAAGCATAGTCGCATCAGACGGTAAGAAAATTTAAAATTTTGGATAAGTGTATATGCGCTTATATGTATATGATGTGTGTGTGTGTGTGTGTGTGTGTGTGTGTGTGTGTGTGTGTGTGTGCGTGTGTGTGTGTGTGTGTGTGTGTAGGGGTGGTGCGCGCGCGCGCGCGTATTTTTATATATATATATATATATAAAATTATCGAATATCTTCAATGAGAAAATATCTTGAAATACATGGTTTGCTTTTCGTTCAGATAGCCTGTGTTCCGAAAAGATAGATGGTGTACCGATACGGAAATTATTCGTCGGCAATTTGGCCGAAAGGGTTTGTATTATGTCATTTGTGTCTTCTTCAACTTTTACCGCGCAGTTACGATTAGTTATGATTAATTTAATTAATTTTGTTGCAGACAACTTTCAAGGACTTGCGTAATTATTTTTCCACATATGGAAATGTCGAAAGCTGCTATTTACGTAGAAATCAAGGGAGAAGTAACTACGCCTTCGTCACATTTACTAATGTGACGGATGCGATAACGTAAGTTTTAAGGATGCTAGGTTTTTTGCTAGCTAATTAGTGGCAATGTGGTCATAATTTACCAATTTACCAGCAAATGATGGTTGTAGAGCGGTGGAAGATGGGATTAAAAAACAAATAAGATTACACAACCGAGATTTACGAGTAATGGCTGCAGATTCTTGGCATCAACCAGATAGTATAGAGAATAAATTCTATAATGTGGGAAAAGAATCAAACAAAGCTTCAGAAAAAAAAAATGCCAGTGAACAATATGCTCATAAATATCTGCAAAATGATACCGAAACTGTATCCATCCATATGTTGAATGATGATTGTCTGAGACATATATTTCTATTTTTGCCAATTGTAGATAGAGTCCGCATAGAGATAGGTGATTATTTTAGGGGTGTATGCAACAAATGCTCATCAGAGATTTTATATGTATGGCATATCATATTTGTTTGTTTTGTCACGTGATCTTAGATCTCAATTGTATTTTTTCACATGTATTTACATCGTTTTATATTTACAGTTTGCAAACGTTGGAGAGATTTAAGCCAAGATTCCTGGCATATGATAAAAACGTTGGATCTCTCACCCTCTACATGGGGTTTTTCATACACTTGTATGATTCACACAGCTTTACTTCGTAAAATATTGCTGAAATGTGGCAGATTCTTAACGCGAATAAATCTATCTTATCCTCATTACTTGAGCCAAAGCACATTGACCATTGTCGGGAAACTCTGTCCTAATCTTACGAGTATCGATGTAACTGCATTGACAGTTTGCGCGTCAGGTATACGTACATTAACAGCTAATTGTAAAAACATAACCAAGTTAAACTTAGGACCATCCACATTCTGTTGCGATCACGAATTAAAGTATCTTTTCAAGATAAATAAGAATTTAGAATATCTTGCGATAAGTAGAAATAGTATTGTAGGCAAATGTTTATTATACTTGCCAAAGCAAACCATGCATACAATTATACTAGATCGCTGCGACTATCTTCAAGACGGTCATCTTTCAATGGTAAATCATTGATTTTCCGTTTCCTTTATCATTTTTGTTAATTGCTATTTAATCGATTATATATACATTAATATCGTCATGTTTATAGGCACTAACGAGGCTTGAAGATTTAAAACATCTTACAATAAGCGATTGTGTTGGCGTAGCTAAACATACACTGGAAGTTGTCGGTTATTATTGCAAAAATCTAAGAGTATTGGAACTCGTCGGAGGCTTTCCCTCTGCACAAGCGGCAGATATGTTCCATTTAATTCACCTCATTAATTTGCAAACTTTGAGAGTCACACGCAATCCTAAAGTATCGAACAATTTTCTTGCCGATTTGGTACAACATTGTCAACAGCTTACCAATGTAGATATTACAGGTAAAAATTACAATATATTACAGATAAAATTACAATATATGTACATGTACTGAGTTTTGTATTAGTCATTTTTTTCTTCAATCATATATTTTATCGTTACGTATTCAACAGATTGCTGCAATGTAAGCGATGTCGGACTAGCGGCTATCGCTACGTTAACAAGACTAGAAAAATTAATCATCAGTTATGTACCTCAAATTAGTGACGATGGCTTGACAACTGTATGCGGTTTAAAAGAATTGGAATGCCGAAGATGTCCGTTCAGTGATCGGGGTATGTCAACATTCATCAAGTCCTCACCACAATTACAATTGTTGGATCTCTCCGGATGTAGGTACATCAGGGACACCACTCTCGAGGTTGCTAAAGATGTTTGCAGCAGTCGAACCAATAACTTGATGTTAAAGATGATTGTTGGAGGAACAGCAATTCTGACTAACAAAGAAATAGGCCAAGAGAGACTGCCTCCGCTGTTGCATATAGTTAACGTTGATTTGTCCGTTAGTAATGTATCCAATATGCATCTCGTAGACAATGATCTAGACGATTCTTGTGATGAAGGTTTAGATATAATTTCAGATTTCAGATTTTTTTGTCTATGATGGAAGTTCACTCTCTGAATATTGCTCAGATTAATTATACTCCTGAGGCTTTTTACCCGTATTCATTCACGAGAGTATTACGAGAGATTGACGATCCTGAGCTTTATTACCTCAACGACTCAGATTAGATCTACGCCATCTACGCCAGTTCCCTATGGTTCTAAATGAGATTTTGTACGATTAATGTTTACGGTTCCTGAGATTTCGTATGTGTGTGGTTACATAATGACTGATTTTGATATTTATCTTAGTGAATATAATATTACGATATCGCGTGCAATACGTACGTATTATATATAAATAAAGTTACTGTTACAATCATAATAAAGTGCAATAAAATAAAGTTAAAAAAAAAATATCTACATCCATCATAAATTAAATGTCAATTTGATCGTTCGTATCAGAGAAAATTCCATTTTCTTCGATAACTTCTATCATTATTACAAACGGTTACACTTAGGTTTTCAGATATCGAACGTAGAATTACAACATCGATGATTTTATTGTATTTATAATTCATAACGTTTAGACAATGAATCAATACAACTGCAAATATTATGCACATATATGCAACAAGGAATGTGCACATATTTTAATAAGTGCTAGGAATTACGAACTTTGCGCAAAATTATGAATCATCGCTTGATAAAATTGCTAAATTATGTTGGCATTTTGTATTTTATCACACGATTTTTTCGCGGATATCTTTTAATCGCGTATATTGTCTCTCTATGGTAGATAATAGAAACCATTTTACAATAATGTATGCATTACATGCGTTTGTTCTTAATATCAATAGTATTGTGTTGCCGTTGATTGTGATATAAACATAACATGACTTTAATTTTTGAGCGTCTGACGCTCTCATTAATATACATACACATACATGGAGAGATAATCACACAAGTATTACGATATATTCGTAATACAACTCGGTTGATTTTTTAAGCCAACTTGTAAACAGCTATTACATGCAATATGAGAGACTAACTTGCAGATTGCATCTACAAAATATTATTCAGCTTAATATATTTCAATGAACGACAAATTGGTCGTAATATTATGATTTAGCGTATTCACAATCTATTTATATTTTTTTCTCATGTCGATCCTATTGCACTTTACTTGTGCTACTAATGAAATATGTCCAATCTGTGAATTTTTCTATCAATAATAATATAATTATCGATCAAGCATACGATTAAATATGCGGAAAATCGTAACAATTTATCATTTAAGACAGTAAGATGATGAAAAGAACTTTGATTAGCATGTAATTCTTCAAATATTCGTGAATTTCAAAATTGGCCAATTGGCTGATAATCGTGAATGGCAAGATATTTTTCGAATACATTTATAAAAATGCACAACAAGATTGGACATGCAATTGGATGCACAAAAGGTCAACCCCCTTTGCTGCGATTTAGATGGTGCGTGCTTATGTATGCGCGCGCGCGTGTGTATAAATTATATATATATATATATAAAATTTTATTTCAATGAGAGAATTGATGTGATGGATAATAACGGAAAAAAAAAACATTTTTCAAATTTTTATTATCCATCAAGAAAATGAAAATGTGAAATAGTTTACTCTATTGCTATCATATATATGCATTTTATATCTTTAAATTAATGTAAAGTACCGATAATAAATCCAGTCTTTATCGCACATTTAGCATTAGGAAGGAATTGAGAGCATCACCCATCATACACGCACATATATTCTGCAGCAAAAGAATTCGTAGT
>NW_028297138.1:13083429-13109157 GCF_055798465.1 Pogonomyrmex barbatus
ATCTTTATTTTCGTCAGGTAAGAATTGATCTGTATCCAATGACAACAGAGTTGGTCACTTTTTTGTCTTAAGTATATACAATAATCTATTAAATGTAAGTTTATATGTTAATGTCGATAAATACGCAAGAATTTTATCGCAAGCGAATTAAAAAATTCGCTTGAATTATTAAAATACTTTTTCTAGATTGCCTTCAAATGATCGCATGAGAAAAGTGTGTGGTGTGTGTGTGTGTGTGTGAAGAGAGGGAGGGAGGAGGAGGAACAGGAGGGAGGGAGGGAGGGAGGGAGGGAGGGAGGGAGGGAGGGAGGGAGGGAGGGAGGGAGGGAGAGAGAGAGAGAGAGAGAGAGAGAGAGAGAGAGAGAGAGAGAGAGAGAGAGAGAGAGAGAGAGAGAGAGAGAGAGAGAGAGAGAGAGAGAGAGAGAGAGAGAGAGAGAGAGAGAGAGAGAGAGAGAGAGAGAGAGAGAGAGAGAGAGAGAGAGACTGACTGACTATACACACACACACCGCGCGCGCGCGCGCGCGCGCGCGCGCGCACGCACGCACGCACGCACGCACGCACGCACGCACGCACGCACGCACGCACGCACGCACGCACGCACGCACGCACGCACGCACGCGCACACACACACACACACACACACGTCTGTGATGAATGGAGAAAAAAATGAATAGATAAATGACAGTTAGAATGAATGAATGAGTAAAAATTATTATAACCGCGTTTAATCAAAGTCATGTAGTTGATGTAAAAAAACAACGGCTTAACATGATTTAAGGATGAAATTTTTGATCGTGTAAATAACGTTCCTATGGATGTCAGGTACAAATCTTACAAGTAACTCGATCTAATTAATTTTCTCAAACGACATTCGTAAGTTTAATGCTCATTCGCGCATCCTAATATATCACGGGGAACACAATTTGCCCATGAGTTTCTAATAATAAACTTATTATATTGCAATTCGTCATCTTACATACTTTCAACAAAAGCATAAGACGAACACGTAAAGTGAATCTTATGAAATTAATATTTGGCACAGTGGCGTGCTGTGTGCAAATCACTCGAACAAGTAAAGTCCGAATGAAACACGTCTCATCTGATCCGCAAAAATCAATGAACAGATTTCACCTGATACATCATGGTGACACTTTAGATTATTACATATAGTAGGTTCTCTTTGTAAAATCAAGAGAGAATGGCCAAGATGCGCGACAACGTGACATCAATCGGATCTTCTACGAGCACTTTCGTAAGTAAATCCTTATAGTTATTCGCGCGATATTCAACAATGAATAAGGATACGGTGTTCATTCAACGGATCTGGCGTACTTATCAAAAATGTAGGCGTTTCAATTTTGTAAAAAGATTCCGCGAGAGAAACAAGAAGAAAACACAAAAGATATACGCCACCGTTTAGCCGAATGAAAACCTAAATGAATCAAAGAATAATCTAAGAGTACTGAACGCGAATATACGTAGTCAAGTATGTAAGAGTGACATTTATTCAGGATTGCACCGTCGCTAAACGCGTTGGCGTCGATGGTTGCAAATTCATTGTGCGGCATACCCAACCAGCGAGGTCTACGTTCTCCAATTCAGCTTTCTTTATCCACTCGTGATTCTAAAACATACAATCCGAAAAGACATTAAACTATCAACGTTTCATAAAATAAGAAATAGGGGCTAAATGGGAGATGTACCATTAATGTTTTCAAATCTGCCCTTTCATTTGGATTTCTCTTTAAACATCGATCGACGAAATCTATGAAAGCTTGGCTGAATAATCCGGCCGGCAGTCTCGGCGGTGGTTCATTGACTATTATTTCCAGCAGCTCGAATACCGCCAGAGGTTTGGGATTGTGCGTGTCTGTATGATAAAGAATCATCGATTATTCAAGAATATAATTATTTTTTTGTGACAATATACGAGAATACTGACAACGTCCCGTTGAACGTAGTCGCGGAATCGGCGTAGGCTCGCTGTCCGTCGTTGAATCTCCTCCTTCGTGTTTCACCCATTCCGGACCGAATATGATAGCTAAGAGCTTATCATCCGGTGGAGGTATAGGATACATACCAATTGCCATTTCCACTAGCGATACTCCAAGCGACCAAATGTCACTCTGCACTGAGTAATGCGTTCCCTGGAGTCTTTCTGGCTGAAAATGTTCGATATTAACTTTGAGGCGTATTTGTACGCGTAACACCCCCGAACGTACGTTCACCATGCCTGTGGCTTACCGACATGTAACTTCGCGTACCGACGAACGAATTGGCCATCGAATCGATCAATTGTCCGGAAACGCCAAAGTCGCAGATTTTGATTTCTCCCGCACTGTTGACCAAGATATTGCTCGGTTTTACGTCCCGATGCATTATAGCGTGTTTATCTCGCAGGTAACTTAAACCTTTCAAAACCTGTAAAAGAGAAACGATAACTCGCAACGACACGATCCGTAATCAGAAGTAAGCGAGTGATCGAGCAAACAAACAAACGAGCACTCGAGTTGGCAGTGAGATAACGGATCGTCGTAACTGCGACTGTCACGCGAAGAAAGAGGAGGAAGAGGAAGAGGAAGAGGAAGAGGAAGAGGAAGAGGAAGAGAAAAAGAGATTTTTGCATCGAGTGTCAAGTTGTACGTATCCATAAGAATATCCGTTGCGTTAAAAAAATGCAAGGCGTCTTCACGGCACAGCGAGTAACGCAGCAGTCGACTCGTGGGACTCTCATTCGGCATCAACCGGATAGGAGCATATCCTCCACACACCTGCACAAGAAGAAACTGACCGAGCAGGAGATACAAGAGTTGCATCAAGAATTGGAGACCGTCGATCACATTATAGCTTTGGAGGCTCTGTACGAGCGGCTGGGCACAAACGCGGAAACGGGCTTGACGAAAGAGCAGGCGTGCAGGATCATGGAACGAGACGGACCAAACGCTCTGTCACCACCCAAGGTTACACCGGAATATATCAAGTTTTTCAAATGCATGTTCCATGGATTCGCCTCGATGCTCTGGATTTGCGCGGTTCTGTGCTTCATCCTGTACGCCGTCACTCACTTGACGCGGGAGGTGGACATCGGTATCGCGTGGCTGGGTATAATCATCGTGCTGATATGCATCACCTCGGGAGTGTTCGCCTACATACAAGAGAGTAAAAATATCAAAGTGATGGAATCCTTCAAAATGATGGTGCCCACCTTCGCTACGGTGATTCGCGACGGCACGAAATCACGACTGGACACGGAAAAGTTGGTATTAGGCGACTTGGTGGAGATACGGATGGGCGATAAAATACCGGCCGACATTAGAATAATCGAGTGCCGCGGACTTAGAGTCGAGAACTCGAGCATCACCGGCGAGAGCGAGCCGGTGGTGCGCACCGATTATCCCACCGACAAGAATCCCCTCGAATCCGCCAACGTGGCCTTCTCCACATCGTTCGCTGTAGCGGGTGACGGCAGGGGAATCGTGATCGCCACAGGCGACCACACCATGATAGGCCGTCTGGCCGGTCTGACGTCGCAACTCGCAAAGATCGAGACACCGATCGCCAAGGAGATCGGACATTTCGTTCGAATCATTACAATCGTGGCGATTATATGCGGTCTGACGTTTTTCGGCTTGTCGCTGTTGCTCGATCCCAATATTACACGGGCGTTTACCTATCTGCTCGGTATAGTGATCGCCAATATACCCGAAGTCCTGCTGGTGACCGTGACGACAGTCTTGACGCTGACCGCTCAGAAAATGGCAAGTAAGAATTGTCTGGTGAAAAATCTCGAAGCGGTCGAGACTCTAGGTTCGACATCAATCATTTGCTCCGATAAGACGGGAACGCTCACGCAGAACAAAATGTCCGTGTCTAATCTCTGGTTCGGCCATACCAGGTATAACTTTCCACCAGGTCAGATAATCGGCGTCGAGAGAGATCTGTTGTTGGAAAAACCAGCTTTCGGCGCGATGCTAAGAGCCGCTACTCTCTGTCTACGCGCCGAATTCACCGCCGAGTCATTCATGTTGGCGCCTATCGAAGAGCGCGAGATCATCGGCGACGCGTCCGAGACAGGTATTCTCAAGTTCTGCGAGCACATTCATTCGACACAGCGATATCGTGAGGCTCATCCGAAAGTAGCTGAGATTCCTTTCAGCTCCGTGACCAAATATCATATGTCGATACATCGGGACGATACTTACGGCTACATCATGATCCTCAAGGGCGCCCCGGAAGTGATACTAGACAATTGCACGACGATATTGACGTCCGACGGGGAAACGAGAGAGATGACCGTCGACGATCACTCTATATCTCGTCGAGCCTGTCTCGAATTGGGCTATCTCGGTGAGCGCATCTTGGCGTATTGCGACTTGTATCTACCCGCCAGTGTATACGGACCGAATTACAAGTTCGACACCGACTCGCCCGCGTCTTACAACTTTCCCGTCAAGGAATACAGGTTCGTCGGGCTGATAAGTCTGCAGGATCCTCCGAGACCCGGTGTACCGGAGGCGGTGCACAAGTGTCGCACCGCCGGTATCAAGGTGATAATGGTGACGGGCGATCACCCGGTAACAGCGACGGCGATCGCCAAGAAAGTCGGTATCGTAAGCGAGAGTCACGAGACTCGTTACGAGCGAGCGCTCCTACAGAATAAATCTTACACTCAACTGATCGATTCTCAAATCGACATCGGGAGCGCGATCGTGATGACCGGCGCCGAATTGAGGAATATGGATGCGAGCGAATTGGATAACGTTGTACGCCGATATGAGGAAATCGTGTTCGCAAGGACGTCGCCTCAGCAAAAGCTACTGATCGTGGAGAGTTGTCAACGGCTGGGAGAGATCGTGGCGGTTACCGGCGACGGTGTCAACGACGCGCCGGCGTTGCGGAAGGCCGACATAGGGATAGCGATGGGAATCGCTGGCTCCGACGTCGCCAAGAACGCCGCGGATATGATACTTATGGATGACAATTTCGCGTCAATCGTCACCGGTGTCGAGGAGGGTCGCTTGATATTCGACAATTTGAAGAAATCGATCGCGTACACGTTGACATCGAGCGTTCCGGAGATGTTGCCCATGTTAAGCGGCCTGTTGTTCGCGATTCCCTTACCGCTGGTCATCGAGCTGGTTATTTGTATAGATGTCGGCACCGATCTCGTTCCCGCGATCGCTCTAGCCTACGAGAAGGCAGAGTCCGATATAATGCGTCGAGCGCCGAGAAATCCTCAGTACGACAAGCTCGTAAACAAACGTTTGATATCCGTCGCTTATGGTCAGATCGGAATGACGCAGTCATTTGCCGGATTTTACACTTACTTTATGGTGCTTATGATGAACGGCTTTATGCCCAATCGTTTGTGGGGCTTACGAATAGAATGGGAGAACCCATCCATCAACGATCTACAAGATTCCTGGGGCCAAACATGGTCCTATCAAAACAGAATGAATCTACTGATGGAAGCACAGAGTGGATATTTTCTTTCCATCGTCATAACGCAAATGATAGATCTGGTCATGTGCAAGACCAGACGCAATTCTATCTTTCAACAAGGAATGAGCAACTGGTTCGTCAATTTCTCCTTCGTTTTCGAAGTTATTCTAACAGGGTTGTTGCTCTATGTTCCAGGCACGGAGTACATATTCAAGACTATGCCATTGATGGTTTATTGGTATTGGCCTTGCTTGCCGCTAGGCGTATTCCTTTGGGTCTACGACGAATTGAGGCGTTTATGTATTCGTCTTTTTCCAGGTGGAATTATGGAAAGAGAAACATATTATTGAAACACACGCGTATTTTTTTTTTTTTTTTTTTTTTTTTCGTTATCTCACATGGTTATTTCCAGACACGAATAATTATATCCATAAACTCGCAACGTCTCGTCACGCCCTTTCTCAAGCGTGTCAGACAATCAGTCAGACAATCTCGATAACCGTTATCGTTACAGTTTATTATTATTCGCGGCACAATTGTAAAAGCAATCATCATTGTATTTATAAAATTTATCCCAACCGTGCGAGATTCCGTTTCGCTTATTTATATCGATAATAAAAATTTGACTTACAGCACATGTAATCGTACTTATCATGGCTTCCGGTATTCGCCCTGCTTTTTTCATTATTAGGTCCAACGATCCACCATCCATATATTCCATACATATACAAATTTCTCCCTCGCTAGAATAGACATTACAAGAATAGATACAGCTATGATTGGTATATCGTGCGGCATATGCACGATATACCATAAATCTTGAAAAGTAATCTTTAGAAAACGTAATCCTCCTTTTTCAAGAGTTTACCTGCAGAAAGCGCCATAAAATCCAACTATATGGGCAAAGTTACATTCATGAAGGACTTTCAATTCTCTAATTATTTGCTTCTTAACCGGTGGCTTCATTTCCAAGCGTATTTGCTGAAAAGTCCGTGATAAAAGTACCAAGCAAGTGCATTGCAAATTTCTAAGGATTTAAAAGTATACAATCGTTTACCTTCATCGCCATTATAAGACCATACTTTTTATGCTTGACTTTCACAACAACGCCACCATTACCCGAACCCAATTCACCCAATTTTTCAAAATCCTCGTCACACAATTCTCCAACTTTTTCTTTCTGTCCCAAGAAGCTCTCTAATCTTTTCTTTTGTTCCTCATCCATTTCCAAATCCTCCAATCTCTCTTGGATAGCATCTATGCTCATTGTACCTCTTATGCCACTGTAAGAAGGAAAATCGATCAACGTCTGAAAATTGAGATTAAAACATAGCTTCGTTAAAGTATACAGATTTTACGGAATCGAGTCAACGCGTGAGAATAAATTAGCTTACGATGTAAATCTGGCAACTACTTCATTTCGTCTGACGTGATTCGAGTTTCGAACAAAGTAGTTTTCGCGGATTTAAACCTGTCTTGTATAGAAATAACGTATTCAAGTATCATATGTACGTCGATACGTGGCGTATCCGCTTTTTTTTTTTTTTTTTAAATATGGATCAAAGATAAGTCAAAACTCACGTAGCAAATTGTCAATATCACTAATACTCGAACCTCGCTCGTGGACTTACTCGGACATCTCCGACGATTCCGGATACGTGGGTAAAGACGAAACTGGCGGTGACGGTGACGGCGATGGTATTGGTTCTATCGAGCCAGGTGGTAATGTCAAGTTGAGTTTGTTCTTTGACATTTGGTGGTGAATGTTTAAAAGCGTTTAAAAGGAAAAAGCACAGTACACTGCGTAAGATTATTACTCGACACCGAAATGAACTCGTGGGTCATGTAAGATTAATAGCGTTTCGCGTTTCCTTTCGAGTAAATCACATGAGATTTATCGAACAGTAGGAAATTATCGTGTCCGTCGATATTTCGCAATTTTCGCGCGAATCACAACACTCGCGCGAATCTCACGGCTGTATTCATGCCTGTATTTATGCCTTTCGTTTGCGTGAATTCATAAACTGCACGTTCGTTTGTTCGGCACTCGACATATCCTCGTTAACGAGAGCGAATTGTCAAATCGCAACTCGATAAATCCTTTCGTTCGTTAAAGATTTCATTATTTTAGGAACGATACGTTTCCGTTACGCGATAAGTGCAGGCGATCGTCGAAATTAGGATAACGACACAAAACGTCGTTAACCTAACGACAAGGGTGTGGAACACTGGCGTAAAGAGAAAAAGAGAGGTTATATGAATCTTCGCGGGAACCGCAAGAATGGGTGCATTCGATACCGCGACTGTCCATCGCAGGTGAGCAGTAGTCACATAAACGCGATTGGTTCCTACATATCGATTTAGTCGATTCAACAAATCAAGTCAAGCTGTTACTATCTCGTTCAATAAGAGTACTGGATGTATCATTTCAGTATAACTTAACTGGAAGAACATCGAAAAACAAGGTTGAAATTTCAGAGGTTTTCGCGTTTCAGAGGTTTTATACGTACGATACATACGATCGTGATTTTTTTTTTTTGTGATATAGGATACATACGGCCAGATGTGGCGAAGTGTATACGTCTCACCTCAATCTATAATTTACGTCACATATATTGTACTACACGGCGCGAAAATGCGTTTAGTGGAATTCAGTCTATGGGTGTGTTCGAAAATGTGATAACGGCATCGACAATGGTGGTTTCGAAATTCCAAAATAATTACACGACAATTTCCATAAAAAAAAAAGAGGGGATAATGTTGGTAGTAACAAAAATCTTTAGACAACACAATTTAATTTCTGTGAATTGGTAATACTGTAAGTAGTAATCTGTTATCGCATGCGGCGTAATTTGCGTAAGCGTAATGTAACGTCCGCGGAAAATTAAAACTTACGGACGTTCATCCGAAATGATGTAGATGCAGTCGAGCAGTACCTTAGATTAACGCATGCGCGATTTTAAATATTACATATAACCTATCATTTTACGGTTTTATCATTTTATATATATATATTTTTTTTTTTTTTTTTTTTTTTTATAACTTTTATTATTAAGATAATTAAGTTAATAATAAAGCGAGAATACATTTTCTTTCGTTTTGTGATAAAAGATATAATTTTATTTTATTACTATTATTACTGTTTTCTTTTGGAGAATATAATTTTATAACGTAATTTTCTTTTTTCTCGAATCGCCTCTTCTTCGGCTTTCGATATTGCAACTGTAGAAGAGCAAAGGAGTGTTCGACGATCTTAGTTTATATTAAAGGGGAGGTTTATCGCACTCAAAATATTCCTAATATAAGCTTTCCAACGAAGGGCTAGCTCGGAGTCTTTCGTTGCGCAATGAAAATTTAACTGACGAAAACGCTAAATGAATTCTCGTTTTGCAATAATAAGATTTATTATAAAGAGATATCATTAATGATATCTCCGAAAAATATTAGGACTTAGCTTTATTTTTCTTTCTTTTCCATTTATCTTTTTCTATTTTCGCGTAAATAACCGTAACAAACCGAAATAAAATGCTCAATCGAGAAGTGCTTTGTTTGCCCCTTCCCTTTGTATCGGGCCCTACCCTAAAGATACGACTTGGATGCAAACACGGCAGTTGCCAAATCGTCAGAGAGTGCACTGTTTCAAATCGCTGAATTTTATAATTATAAAGGAAAAGTGAAAGGAAAGGAAAAGGAAATTACTAGAAGTCTAATACGTTAATAACTTATTTCAAACAATTTAAGGCAATTATTGCTTCTAATATTATTTGGAATATTACTTGATTTGCTTATATTATACTATTTGATTTTCTCATTTTATTATTCAATTTGCTTATATTATACTACTGATTTTCTTATATAATACTATTTGATTTGCTAATATTTTATTATTTGATTTATTTATATTATACTATTGATTTTCTTATATTATATTATTCGAACTGCTTATATTGTATTATTAATATCTTTTTTTTTTTTTTTTCGTTTTAATATTACTACATATATAAATTTTAGAGATAACTTTGAATTTAATTATAATATTTACATCGCATTTCACTATTATTAATATTTGATATTTTTATATTGGATGAATTGTATATCATTCATATAATTATCACATCTACGTCAATCTATATTTAATGGCAATATCTCTAGTTACACACACACACACACACACACACACATATATATATATATATATATATTAATATCCTTGAATCGTATATCTGAATTTACACATTATTTCCTTGTTATTTCTATTTAATATTTTTTGATTTATATTTCCATTTCACATATAATTAAGTTAATACCACCCTTATCTTTTGCATCGATCAAATATTCGCATATATGTGAATCTGTATTCTAGATATCATGGCATCATTTTATTCATCATTATAATTTACGATATAAATCTCATTAATACTCTCGTTATTATTATCATTTCCTTATTAACATTATTTCAATGTAACTATTTATTCGTGTAACATTTAATATTTTACGATAATCTAAGAAATCATTTGTTTTTATAAGTCATAAATAACTTTTGAATTATAATTTCATAACCAATTACAATCATAACTTTACAATACAATATTATATCACGATTATTATATTAACAAAACATTATTTTCCTGTGATTTTTGCTCGGTCACGGGTTGTAATCTGGAAATATAGTTTGTAATCGAATTTAGTATGTCATTGAACATAAATACACTAGATATCCTTTTCTTAAAACTTATTAATTGTTTTATGCAATCTCGGGACGTAAGAATAGTATCGTTCTTATTTATATTGAATGCGTCATCGCCGCTGCATCGTCACAAATAAATGTAATACATGAGTGAGCACTAAAGGTGAATTTTCATTGAGCGTATCACGTGCGTGTCATCTGTGCGTAACGAATTGATCAATTAAAAAAATTCAATTTTATTGTATCATTTTATTGTATTATTTGACGCGACCACTTGTATGACATATCGGTTAAATTGCTCGACATTTTAGATACAAAAGAATTCCCCACAAGAAAAAAATTGAACACAAATTAGGTACGTTTATAATTCTACAAACATAAATTAAAGAAAATAACATTAAAATAAAAATAATATATTAATATATGCAAAAGTAAATATATATAGGGTGATTCAGAACAACCCTGTGTCTTTGCAAGAATGTACTCCTTAATTAATTCTGAGACGATTTTTCCTCTATGAAAATTTTGTCCGACGCTTACATTTAAAATTATAAAAAAAAAAAAGTTAGCGAATAACGAGATGCGTATGGAAGGTAAGCAGATACAACTCATCGTCCGACGCAGGCGATTATTGCAGGGTGTTCGCTGCGTTGATGTGTTTATTATGCGATAGTGTACCTATGCGATTTCTCACTTACTTTTTTTTTTTTTTTTTTTTTGCTTGTTGGTTGTATTTTGGCTAACCTAATAGACTCGTCCTAACCAAATTTATCGAAAGTTAGGATGGGAAGGTTAGGTTAGGTTAGGTTAGGTTACACGTTTCTGCATTATTTTTGGGAAAAAATTTTTTTCGAAGTTAACGTTCATACTTCGGGTGGTGGTAGGGGAGGGTCCGAGGATGACGACCGCCATATTGGTTTGGGGGGGAGGGGGGAAGTTTCGGTCCTCCCCTGTAGCCACTAAACGAGGTGATGGAGGGGGATGGGGGGTGTGCGGCTGGGTTCCCCTCGGCGAGACCTTGAACCACCCCCACCCCCACCCCTCCACCCCTCCCCCTCCGTTGGCTACCGGGTGGTGGGGTTCTCGTCGAAACTTCGAGACGCCGTATCTCCGGTGTTTATGAATTCTTAACGACGAGCCACGGCTCGTTCGAAAGGGCTCGTCGAGCTCTACAAATAAGTCCTATGACTTTTTTCGATCCGACCAATAGTTTTCGAGATACGGATCCCCACTCCGGGGAGCATCGACCCGTCGTAGCTCGGAAACGGTGGGGGATAGGGGGTCGGGTCGCAGGACCAAAGTGGCAGGTCTCGTCGAGCTCTACGGCATGGCCCCACCCCTCGTCTCGAAGCGTGAAATTTTTTTTTTTTTTTTTTACTTTTTTTACCATAACTCCCCAACCAGCGGGTATTAAGGGACGGCCCTGTGGGGTCTCGTAGCGGTCGGTCAGCCGCGTCGAACGAGCGCAGGCTCGTCGTTAAGAATTCATAAACAAAAAAGTTACGGCGTAAAGAGTGGGACTCTACTTTGAGCGACGGTAACTGGGAAGGGGGGGACGATAAGGGGGTGGGTCAGAGGACCAAAATGGTAGCTCCGGTCGAGCTCTATCGTCCACCGTGGAGAACCAGATTTTGATTTTTTTTTTTTTTTTTTGAAAATTTTTCCAAGTTTCTTTTTTTTTTTTTTTCATTTATTTTTTAAGTCAGGACGAGTACAAGTCAGGACGAGAACAAGTCAGGACGAGTACAAGTCAGGACGAGAACAAGTCAGGACGAGTACAAGTCAGGTCGAGTCTGGTTAGGTTACACGTTTCTGCATTATTTTTGGGAAAAAATTTTTTTCGAAGTTAACGTTCATACTTCGGGTGGTGGTAGGGGAGGGTCCGAGGATGACGACCGCCATATTGGTTTGGGGGGGAGGGGGGAAGTTTCGGTCCTCCCCTGTAGCCACTAAACGAGGTGATGGAGGGGGATGGGGGGTGTGCGGCTGGGTTCCCCTCGGCGAGACCTTGAACCACCCCCACCCCCACCCCTCCACCCCTCCCCCTCCGTTGGCTACCGGGTGGTGGGGTTCTCGTCGAAACTTCGAGACGCCGTATCTCCGGTGTTTATGAATTCTTAACGACGAGCCACGGCTCGTTCGAAAGGGCTCGTCGAGCTCTACAAATAAGTCCTATGACTTTTTTCGATCCGACCAATAGTTTTCGAGATACGGATCCCCACTCCGGGGAGCATCGACCCGTCGTAGCTCGGAAACGGTGGGGGATAGGGGGTCGGGTCGCAGGACCAAAGTGGCAGGTCTCGTCGAGCTCTACGGCATGGCCCCACCCCTCGTCTCGAAGCGTGAAATTTTTTTTTTTTTTTTTTACTTTTTTTACCATAACTCCCCAACCAGCGGGTATTAAGGGACGGCCCTGTGGGGTCTCGTAGCGGTCGGTCAGCCGCGTCGAACGAGCGCAGGCTCGTCGTTAAGAATTCATAAACAAAAAAGTTACGGCGTAAAGAGTGGGACTCTACTTTGAGCGACGGTAACTGGGAAGGGGGGGACGATAAGGGGGTGGGTCAGAGGACCAAAATGGTAGCTCCGGTCGAGCTCTATCGTCCACCGTGGAGAACCAGATTTTGATTTTTTTTTTTTTTTTTTGAAAATTTTTCCAAGTTTCTTTTTTTTTTTTTTTCATTTATTTTTTAAGTCAGGACGAGTACAAGTCAGGACGAGAACAAGTCAGGACGAGTACAAGTCAGGACGAGAACAAGTCAGGACGAGTACAAGTCAGGTCGAGTCTGGTTAGGTTACACGTTTCTGCATTATTTTTGGGAAAAAATTTTTTTCGAAGTTAACGTTCATACTTCGGGTGGTGGTAGGGGAGGGTCCGAGGATGACGACCGCCATATTGGTTTGGGGGGGAGGGGGGAAGTTTCGGTCCTCCCCTGTAGCCACTAAACGAGGTGATGGAGGGGGATGGGGGGTGTGCGGCTGGGTTCCCCTCGGCGAGACCTTGAACCACCCCCACCCCCACCCCTCCACCCCTCCCCCTCCGTTGGCTACCGGGTGGTGGGGTTCTCGTCGAAACTTCGAGACGCCGTATCTCCGGTGTTTATGAATTCTTAACGACGAGCCACGGCTCGTTCGAAAGGGCTCGTCGAGCTCTACAAATAAGTCCTATGACTTTTTTCGATCCGACCAATAGTTTTCGAGATACGGATCCCCACTCCGGGGAGCATCGACCCGTCGTAGCTCGGAAACGGTGGGGGATAGGGGGTCGGGTCGCAGGACCAAAGTGGCAGGTCTCGTCGAGCTCTACGGCATGGCCCCACCCCTCGTCTCGAAGCGTGAAATTTTTTTTTTTTTTTTTTACTTTTTTTACCATAACTCCCCAACCAGCGGGTATTAAGGGACGGCCCTGTGGGGTCTCGTAGCGGTCGGTCAGCCGCGTCGAACGAGCGCAGGCTCGTCGTTAAGAATTCATAAACAAAAAAGTTACGGCGTAAAGAGTGGGACTCTACTTTGAGCGACGGTAACTGGGAAGGGGGGGACGATAAGGGGGTGGGTCAGAGGACCAAAATGGTAGCTCCGGTCGAGCTCTATCGTCCACCGTGGAGAACCAGATTTTGATTTTTTTTTTTTTTTTTTGAAAATTTTTCCAAGTTTCTTTTTTTTTTTTTTTCATTTATTTTTTAAGTCAGGACGAGTACAAGTCAGGACGAGAACAAGTCAGGACGAGTACAAGTCAGGACGAGAACAAGTCAGGACGAGTACAAGTCAGGTCGAGTCTGGTTAGGTTACACGTTTCTGCATTATTTTTGGGAAAAAATTTTTTTCGAAGTTAACGTTCATACTTCGGGTGGTGGTAGGGGAGGGTCCGAGGATGACGACCGCCATATTGGTTTGGGGGGGAGGGGGGAAGTTTCGGTCCTCCCCTGTAGCCACTAAACGAGGTGATGGAGGGGGATGGGGGGTGTGCGGCTGGGTTCCCCTCGGCGAGACCTTGAACCACCCCCACCCCCACCCCTCCACCCCTCCCCCTCCGTTGGCTACCGGGTGGTGGGGTTCTCGTCGAAACTTCGAGACGCCGTATCTCCGGTGTTTATGAATTCTTAACGACGAGCCACGGCTCGTTCGAAAGGGCTCGTCGAGCTCTACAAATAAGTCCTATGACTTTTTTCGATCCGACCAATAGTTTTCGAGATACGGATCCCCACTCCGGGGAGCATCGACCCGTCGTAGCTCGGAAACGGTGGGGGATAGGGGGTCGGGTCGCAGGACCAAAGTGGCAGGTCTCGTCGAGCTCTACGGCATGGCCCCACCCCTCGTCTCGAAGCGTGAAATTTTTTTTTTTTTTTTTTACTTTTTTTACCATAACTCCCCAACCAGCGGGTATTAAGGGACGGCCCTGTGGGGTCTCGTAGCGGTCGGTCAGCCGCGTCGAACGAGCGCAGGCTCGTCGTTAAGAATTCATAAACAAAAAAGTTACGGCGTAAAGAGTGGGACTCTACTTTGAGCGACGGTAACTGGGAAGGGGGGGACGATAAGGGGGTGGGTCAGAGGACCAAAATGGTAGCTCCGGTCGAGCTCTATCGTCCACCGTGGAGAACCAGATTTTGATTTTTTTTTTTTTTTTTTGAAAATTTTTCCAAGTTTCTTTTTTTTTTTTTTTCATTTATTTTTTAAGTCAGGACGAGTACAAGTCAGGACGAGAACAAGTCAGGACGAGTACAAGTCAGGACGAGAACAAGTCAGGACGAGTACAAGTCAGGTCGAGTCTGGTTAGGTTAGGTTAGGTTACACGTTTCTGCATTATTTTTGGGAAAAAATTTTTTTCGAAGTTAACGTTCATACTTCGGGTGGTGGTAGGGGAGGGTCCGAGGATGACGACCGCCATATTGGTTTGGGGGGGAGGGGGGAAGTTTCGGTCCTCCCCTGTAGCCACTAAACGAGGTGATGGAGGGGGATGGGGGGTGTGCGGCTGGGTTCCCCTCGGCGAGACCTTGAACCACCCCCACCCCCACCCCTCCACCCCTCCCCCTCCGTTGGCTACCGGGTGGTGGGGTTCTCGTCGAAACTTCGAGACGCCGTATCTCCGGTGTTTATGAATTCTTAACGACGAGCCACGGCTCGTTCGAAAGGGCTCGTCGAGCTCTACAAATAAGTCCTATGACTTTTTTCGATCCGACCAATAGTTTTCGAGATACGGATCCCCACTCCGGGGAGCATCGACCCGTCGTAGCTCGGAAACGGTGGGGGATAGGGGGTCGGGTCGCAGGACCAAAGTGGCAGGTCTCGTCGAGCTCTACGGCATGGCCCCACCCCTCGTCTCGAAGCGTGAAATTTTTTTTTTTTTTTTTTACTTTTTTTACCATAACTCCCCAACCAGCGGGTATTAAGGGACGGCCCTGTGGGGTCTCGTAGCGGTCGGTCAGCCGCGTCGAACGAGCGCAGGCTCGTCGTTAAGAATTCATAAACAAAAAAGTTACGGCGTAAAGAGTGGGACTCTACTTTGAGCGACGGTAACTGGGAAGGGGGGGACGATAAGGGGGTGGGTCAGAGGACCAAAATGGTAGCTCCGGTCGAGCTCTATCGTCCACCGTGGAGAACCAGATTTTGATTTTTTTTTTTTTTTTTTGAAAATTTTTCCAAGTTTCTTTTTTTTTTTTTTTCATTTATTTTTTAAGTCAGGACGAGTACAAGTCAGGACGAGAACAAGTCAGGACGAGTACAAGTCAGGACGAGAACAAGTCAGGACGAGTACAAGTCAGGTCGAGTCTGGTTAGGTTACACGTTTCTGCATTATTTTTGGGAAAAAATTTTTTTCGAAGTTAACGTTCATACTTCGGGTGGTGGTAGGGGAGGGCCCGAGGATGACGACCGCCATATTGGTTTGGGGGGGGAGGGGGGAAGTTTCGGTCCTCCCCCGTAGCCACTAAACGAGGTGATGGAGGGGGATGGGGGGTGTGCGGCTGGGTTCCCCTCGGCGAGACCTTGAACCACCCCCACCCCCACCCCTCCACCCCTCCCCCTCCGTTAGCTACCGGGTGGTGGGGTTCTCGTCGAAACTTCGAGACGCCGTATCTCCGGTGTTTATGAATTCTTAACGACGAGCCACGGCTCGTTCGAAAGGGCTCGTCGAGCTCTACAAATAAGTCCTATGACTTTTTTCGATCCGACCAATAGTTTTCGAGATACGGATCCCCACTCCGGGGAGCATCGACCCGTCGTAGCTCGGAAACGGTGGGGGATAGGGGGTCGGGTCGCAGGACCAAAGTGGCAGGTCTCGTCGAGCTCTACGGCATGGCCCCACCCCTCGTCTCGAAGCGTGAAATTTTTTTTTTTTTTTTTTACTTTTTTTACCATAACTCCCCAACCAGCGGGTATTAAGGGACGGCCCTGTGGGGTCTCGTAGCGGTCGGTCAGCCGCGTCGAACGAGCGCAGGCTCGTCGTTAAGAATTCATAAACAAAAAAGTTACGGCGTAAAGAGTGGGACTCTACTTTGAGCGACGGTAACTGGGAAGGGGGGGACGATAAGGGGGTGGGTCAGAGGACCAAAATGGTAGCTCCGGTCGAGCTCTATCGTCCACCGTGGAGAACCAGATTTTGACTTTTTTTTTTTTTTTTTTGAAAATTTTTCTGTTTCTTTTTTTTTTTTTTTTCATATATTTTTTAAGTCAGGACGAGTACAAGTCAGGACGAGTACAAGTCAGGACGAGTACAAGTCAGGACGAGTACAAGTCAGGACGAGTACAAGTCAGGTTAGGTTAGGTTAGGTTACACGTTTCTGCATTATTTTTGGGAAAAAATTTTTTTCGAAGTTAACGTTCATACTTCGGGTGGTGGTAGGGGAGGGCCCGAGGATGACGACCGCCATATTGGTTTGGGGGGGGAGGGGGGAAGTTTCGGTCCTCCCCCGTAGCCACTAAACGAGGTGATGGAGGGGGATGGGGGGTGTGCGGCTGGGTTCCCCTCGGCGAGACCTTGAACCACCCCCACCCCCACCCCTCCACCCCTCCCCCTCCGTTAGCTACCGGGTGGTGGGGTTCTCGTCGAAACTTCGAGACGCCGTATCTCCGGTGTTTATGAATTCTTAACGACGAGCCACGGCTCGTTCGAAAGGGCTCGTCGAGCTCTACAAATAAGTCCTATGACTTTTTTCGATCCGACCAATAGTTTTCGAGATACGGATCCCCACTCCGGGGAGCATCGACCCGTCGTAGCTCGGAAACGGTGGGGGATAGGGGGTCGGGTCGCAGGACCAAAGTGGCAGGTCTCGTCGAGCTCTACGGCATGGCCCCACCCCTCGTCTCGAAGCGTGAAATTTTTTTTTTTTTTTTTTACTTTTTTTACCATAACTCCCCAACCAGCGGGTATTAAGGGACGGCCCTGTGGGGTCTCGTAGCGGTCGGTCAGCCGCGTCGAACGAGCGCAGGCTCGTCGTTAAGAATTCATAAACAAAAAAGTTACGGCGTAAAGAGTGGGACTCTACTTTGAGCGACGGTAACTGGGAAGGGGGGGACGATAAGGGGGTGGGTCAGAGGACCAAAATGGTAGCTCCGGTCGAGCTCTATCGTCCACCGTGGAGAACCAGATTTTGACTTTTTTTTTTTTTTTTTTGAAAATTTTTCTGTTTCTTTTTTTTTTTTTTTTCATATATTTTTTAAGTCAGGACGAGTACAAGTCAGGACGAGTACAAGTCAGGACGAGTACAAGTCAGGACGAGTACAAGTCAGGACGAGTACAAGTCAGGTTAGGTTACACGTTTCTGCATTATTTTTGGGAAAAAATTTTTTTCGAAGTTAACGTTCATACTTCGGGTGGTGGTAGGGGAGGGCCCGAGGATGACGACCGCCATATTGGTTTGGGGGGGGAGGGGGGAAGTTTCGGTCCTCCCCCGTAGCCACTAAACGAGGTGATGGAGGGGGATGGGGGGTGTGCGGCTGGGTTCCCCTCGGCGAGACCTTGAACCACCCCCACCCCCACCCCTCCACCCCTCCCCCTCCGTTAGCTACCGGGTGGTGGGGTTCTCGTCGAAACTTCGAGACGCCGTATCTCCGGTGTTTATGAATTCTTAACGACGAGCCACGGCTCGTTCGAAAGGGCTCGTCGAGCTCTACAAATAAGTCCTATGACTTTTTTCGATCCGACCAATAGTTTTCGAGATACGGATCCCCACTCCGGGGAGCATCGACCCGTCGTAGCTCGGAAACGGTGGGGGATAGGGGGTCGGGTCGCAGGACCAAAGTGGCAGGTCTCGTCGAGCTCTACGGCATGGCCCCACCCCTCGTCTCGAAGCGTGAAATTTTTTTTTTTTTTTTTTACTTTTTTTACCATAACTCCCCAACCAGCGGGTATTAAGGGACGGCCCTGTGGGGTCTCGTAGCGGTCGGTCAGCCGCGTCGAACGAGCGCAGGCTCGTCGTTAAGAATTCATAAACAAAAAAGTTACGGCGTAAAGAGTGGGACTCTACTTTGAGCGACGGTAACTGGGAAGGGGGGGACGATAAGGGGGTGGGTCAGAGGACCAAAATGGTAGCTCCGGTCGAGCTCTATCGTCCACCGTGGAGAACCAGATTTTGACTTTTTTTTTTTTTTTTTTGAAAATTTTTCTGTTTCTTTTTTTTTTTTTTTTCATATATTTTTTAAGTCAGGACGAGTACAAGTCAGGACGAGTACAAGTCAGGACGAGTACAAGTCAGGACGAGTACAAGTCAGGACGAGTACAAGTCAGGTTAGGTTAGGTTAGGTTACACGTTTCTGCATTATTTTTGGGAAAAAATTTTTTTCGAAGTTAACGTTCATACTTCGGGTGGTGGTAGGGGAGGGCCCGAGGATGACGACCGCCATATTGGTTTGGGGGGGGAGGGGGGAAGTTTCGGTCCTCCCCCGTAGCCACTAAACGAGGTGATGGAGGGGGATGGGGGGTGTGCGGCTGGGTTCCCCTCGGCGAGACCTTGAACCACCCCCACCCCCACCCCTCCACCCCTCCCCCTCCGTTAGCTACCGGGTGGTGGGGTTCTCGTCGAAACTTCGAGACGCCGTATCTCCGGTGTTTATGAATTCTTAACGACGAGCCACGGCTCGTTCGAAAGGGCTCGTCGAGCTCTACAAATAAGTCCTATGACTTTTTTCGATCCGACCAATAGTTTTCGAGATACGGATCCCCACTCCGGGGAGCATCGACCCGTCGTAGCTCGGAAACGGTGGGGGATAGGGGGTCGGGTCGCAGGACCAAAGTGGCAGGTCTCGTCGAGCTCTACGGCATGGCCCCACCCCTCGTCTCGAAGCGTGAAATTTTTTTTTTTTTTTTTTACTTTTTTTACCATAACTCCCCAACCAGCGGGTATTAAGGGACGGCCCTGTGGGGTCTCGTAGCGGTCGGTCAGCCGCGTCGAACGAGCGCAGGCTCGTCGTTAAGAATTCATAAACAAAAAAGTTACGGCGTAAAGAGTGGGACTCTACTTTGAGCGACGGTAACTGGGAAGGGGGGGACGATAAGGGGGTGGGTCAGAGGACCAAAATGGTAGCTCCGGTCGAGCTCTATCGTCCACCGTGGAGAACCAGATTTTGACTTTTTTTTTTTTTTTTTTGAAAATTTTTCTGTTTCTTTTTTTTTTTTTTTTCATATATTTTTTAAGTCAGGACGAGTACAAGTCAGGACGAGTACAAGTCAGGACGAGTACAAGTCAGGACGAGTACAAGTCAGGACGAGTACAAGTCAGGTTAGGTTAGGTTAGGTTACACGTTTCTGCATTATTTTTGGGAAAAAATTTTTTTCGAAGTTAACGTTCATACTTCGGGTGGTGGTAGGGGAGGGCCCGAGGATGACGACCGCCATATTGGTTTGGGGGGGGAGGGGGGAAGTTTCGGTCCTCCCCCGTAGCCACTAAACGAGGTGATGGAGGGGGATGGGGGGTGTGCGGCTGGGTTCCCCTCGGCGAGACCTTGAACCACCCCCACCCCCACCCCTCCACCCCTCCCCCTCCGTTAGCTACCGGGTGGTGGGGTTCTCGTCGAAACTTCGAGACGCCGTATCTCCGGTGTTTATGAATTCTTAACGACGAGCCACGGCTCGTTCGAAAGGGCTCGTCGAGCTCTACAAATAAGTCCTATGACTTTTTTCGATCCGACCAATAGTTTTCGAGATACGGATCCCCACTCCGGGGAGCATCGACCCGTCGTAGCTCGGAAACGGTGGGGGATAGGGGGTCGGGTCGCAGGACCAAAGTGGCAGGTCTCGTCGAGCTCTACGGCATGGCCCCACCCCTCGTCTCGAAGCGTGAAATTTTTTTTTTTTTTTTTTACTTTTTTTACCATAACTCCCCAACCAGCGGGTATTAAGGGACGGCCCTGTGGGGTCTCGTAGCGGTCGGTCAGCCGCGTCGAACGAGCGCAGGCTCGTCGTTAAGAATTCATAAACAAAAAAGTTACGGCGTAAAGAGTGGGACTCTACTTTGAGCGACGGTAACTGGGAAGGGGGGGACGATAAGGGGGTGGGTCAGAGGACCAAAATGGTAGCTCCGGTCGAGCTCTATCGTCCACCGTGGAGAACCAGATTTTGACTTTTTTTTTTTTTTTTTTGAAAATTTTTCTGTTTCTTTTTTTTTTTTTTTTCATATATTTTTTAAGTCAGGACGAGTACAAGTCAGGACGAGTACAAGTCAGGACGAGTACAAGTCAGGACGAGTACAAGTCAGGACGAGTACAAGTCAGGTTAGGTTACACGTTTCTGCATTATTTTTGGGAAAAAATTTTTTTCGAAGTTAACGTTCATACTTCGGGTGGTGGTAGGGGAGGGCCCGAGGATGACGACCGCCATATTGGTTTGGGGGGGGAGGGGGGAAGTTTCGGTCCTCCCCCGTAGCCACTAAACGAGGTGATGGAGGGGGATGGGGGGTGTGCGGCTGGGTTCCCCTCGGCGAGACCTTGAACCACCCCCACCCCCACCCCTCCACCCCTCCCCCTCCGTTAGCTACCGGGTGGTGGGGTTCTCGTCGAAACTTCGAGACGCCGTATCTCCGGTGTTTATGAATTCTTAACGACGAGCCACGGCTCGTTCGAAAGGGCTCGTCGAGCTCTACAAATAAGTCCTATGACTTTTTTCGATCCGACCAATAGTTTTCGAGATACGGATCCCCACTCCGGGGAGCATCGACCCGTCGTAGCTCGGAAACGGTGGGGGATAGGGGGTCGGGTCGCAGGACCAAAGTGGCAGGTCTCGTCGAGCTCTACGGCATGGCCCCACCCCTCGTCTCGAAGCGTGAAATTTTTTTTTTTTTTTTTTACTTTTTTTACCATAACTCCCCAACCAGCGGGTATTAAGGGACGGCCCTGTGGGGTCTCGTAGCGGTCGGTCAGCCGCGTCGAACGAGCGCAGGCTCGTCGTTAAGAATTCATAAACAAAAAAGTTACGGCGTAAAGAGTGGGACTCTACTTTGAGCGACGGTAACTGGGAAGGGGGGGACGATAAGGGGGTGGGTCAGAGGACCAAAATGGTAGCTCCGGTCGAGCTCTATCGTCCACCGTGGAGAACCAGATTTTGACTTTTTTTTTTTTTTTTTTGAAAATTTTTCTGTTTCTTTTTTTTTTTTTTTTCATATATTTTTTAAGTCAGGACGAGTACAAGTCAGGACGAGTACAAGTCAGGACGAGTACAAGTCAGGACGAGTACAAGTCAGGACGAGTACAAGTCAGGTTAGGTTAGGTTAGGTTACACGTTTCTGCATTATTTTTGGGAAAAAATTTTTTTCGAAGTTAACGTTCATACTTCGGGTGGTGGTAGGGGAGGGCCCGAGGATGACGACCGCCATATTGGTTTGGGGGGGGAGGGGGGAAGTTTCGGTCCTCCCCCGTAGCCACTAAACGAGGTGATGGAGGGGGATGGGGGGTGTGCGGCTGGGTTCCCCTCGGCGAGACCTTGAACCACCCCCACCCCCACCCCTCCACCCCTCCCCCTCCGTTAGCTACCGGGTGGTGGGGTTCTCGTCGAAACTTCGAGACGCCGTATCTCCGGTGTTTATGAATTCTTAACGACGAGCCACGGCTCGTTCGAAAGGGCTCGTCGAGCTCTACAAATAAGTCCTATGACTTTTTTCGATCCGACCAATAGTTTTCGAGATACGGATCCCCACTCCGGGGAGCATCGACCCGTCGTAGCTCGGAAACGGTGGGGGATAGGGGGTCGGGTCGCAGGACCAAAGTGGCAGGTCTCGTCGAGCTCTACGGCATGGCCCCACCCCTCGTCTCGAAGCGTGAAATTTTTTTTTTTTTTTTTTACTTTTTTTACCATAACTCCCCAACCAGCGGGTATTAAGGGACGGCCCTGTGGGGTCTCGTAGCGGTCGGTCAGCCGCGTCGAACGAGCGCAGGCTCGTCGTTAAGAATTCATAAACAAAAAAGTTACGGCGTAAAGAGTGGGACTCTACTTTGAGCGACGGTAACTGGGAAGGGGGGGACGATAAGGGGGTGGGTCAGAGGACCAAAATGGTAGCTCCGGTCGAGCTCTATCGTCCACCGTGGAGAACCAGATTTTGACTTTTTTTTTTTTTTTTTTGAAAATTTTTCTGTTTCTTTTTTTTTTTTTTTTCATATATTTTTTAAGTCAGGACGAGTACAAGTCAGGACGAGTACAAGTCAGGACGAGTACAAGTCAGGACGAGTACAAGTCAGGACGAGTACAAGTCAGGTTAGGTTAGGTTAGGTTAGGTTAGGTTAGGTTAGGTTAGGTTAGGTTAGGTTAGGTTAGGTTAGGTTAGGTTAGGTTAGGTTAGGTTAGGTTAGGTTAGGTTAGGTTAGGTTAGGTTAGGTTAGGTTAGGTTAGGTTAGGTTAGGTTAGGTTAGGTTAGGTTAGGTTAGGTTAGGTTAGGTTAGGTTAGGTTAGGTTAGGTTAGGTTAGGTTAGGTTAGGTTAGGTTAGGTTAGGTTAGGTTAGGTTAGGTTAGGTTAGGTTAGGTTAGGTTAGGTTAGGTTAGGTTAGGTTAGGTTAGGTTAGGTTAGGTTAGGTTAGGTTAGGTTAGGTTAGGTTAGGTTAGGTTAGGTTAGGTTAGGTTAGGTTAGGTTAGGTTAGGTTAGGTTAGGTTAGGTTAGGTTAGGTTAGGTTAGGTTAGGTTAGGTTAGGTTAGGTTAGGTTAGGTTAGGTTAGGTTAGGTTAGGTTAGGTTAGGTTAGGTTAGGTTAGGTTAGGTTAGGTTAGGTTAGGTTAGGTTAGGTTAGGTTAGGTTAGGTTAGGTTAGGTTAGGTTAGGTTAGGTTAGGTTAGGTTAGGTTAGGTTAGGTTAGGTTAGGTTAGGTTAGGTTAGGTTAGGTTAGGTTAGGTTAGGTTAGGTTAGGTTAGGTTAGGTTAGGTTAGGTTAGGTTAGGTTAGGTTAGGTTAGGTTAGGTTAGGTTAGGTTAGGTTAGGTTAGGTTAGGTTAGGTTAGGTTAGGTTAGGTTAGGTTAGGTTAGGTTAGGTTAGGTTAGGTTAGGTTAGGTTAGGTTAGGTTAGGTTAGGTTAGGTTAGGTTAGGTTAGGTTAGGTTAGGTTAGGTTAGGTTAGGTTAGGTTAGGTTAGGTTAGGTTAGGTTAGGTTAGGTTAGGTTAGGTTAGGTTAGGTTAGGTTAGGTTAGGTTAGGTTAGGTTAGGTTAGGTTAGGTTAGGTTAGGTTAGGTTAGGTTAGGTTAGGTTAGGTTAGGTTAGGTTAGGTTAGGTTAGGTTAGGTTAGGTTAGGTTAGGTTAGGTTAGGTTAGGTTAGGTTAGGTTAGGTTAGGTTAGGTTAGGTTAGGTTAGGTTAGGTTAGGTTAGGTTAGGTTAGGTTAGGTTAGGTTAGGTTAGGTTAGGTTAGGTTAGGTTAGGTTAGGTTAGGTTAGGTTAGGTTAGGTTAGGTTAGGTTAGGTTAGGTTAGGTTAGGTTAGGTTAGGTTAGGTTAGGTTAGGTTAGGTTAGGTTAGGTTAGGTTAGGTTAGGTTAGGTTAGGTTAGGTTAGGTTAGGTTAGGTTAGGTTAGGTTAGGTTAGGTTAGGTTAGGTTAGGTTAGGTTAGGTTAGGTTAGGTTAGGTTAGGTTAGGTTAGGTTAGGTTAGGTTAGGTTAGGTTAGGTTAGGTTAGGTTAGGTTAGGTTAGGTTAGGTTAGGTTAGGTTAGGTTAGGTTAGGTTAGGTTAGGTTAGGTTAGGTTAGGTTAGGTTAGGTTAGGTTAGGTTAGGTTAGGTTAGGTTAGGTTAGGTTAGGTTAGGTTAGGTTAGGTTAGGTTAGGTTAGGTTAGGTTAGGTTAGGTTAGGTTAGGTTAGGTTAGGTTAGGTTAGGTTAGGTTAGGTTAGGTTAGGTTAGGTTAGGTTAGGTTAGGTTAGGTTAGGTTAGGTTAGGTTAGGTTAGGTTAGGTTAGGTTAGGTTAGGTTAGGTTAGGTTAGGTTAGGTTAGGTTAGGTTAGGTTAGGTTAGGTTAGGTTAGGTTAGGTTAGGTTAGGTTAGGTTAGGTTAGGTTAGGTTAGGTTAGGTTAGGTTAGGTTAGGTTAGGTTAGGTTAGGTTAGGTTAGGTTAGGTTAGGTTAGGTTAGGTTAGGTTAGGTTAGGTTAGGTTAGGTTAGGTTAGGTTAGGTTAGGTTAGGTTAGGTTAGGTTAGGTTAGGTTAGGTTAGGTTAGGTTAGGTTAGGTTAGGTTAGGTTAGGTTAGGTTAGGTTAGGTTAGGTTAGGTTAGGTTAGGTTAGGTTAGGTTAGGTTAGGTTAGGTTAGGTTAGGTTAGGTTAGGTTAGGTTAGGTTAGGTTAGGTTAGGTTAGGTTAGGTTAGGTTAGGTTAGGTTAGGTTAGGTTAGGTTAGGTTAGGTTAGGTTAGGTTAGGTTAGGTTAGGTTAGGTTAGGTTAGGTTAGGTTAGGTTAGGTTAGGTTAGGTTAGGTTAGGTTAGGTTAGGTTAGGTTAGGTTAGGTTAGGTTAGGTTAGGTTAGGTTAGGTTAGGTTAGGTTAGGTTAGGTTAGGTTAGGTTAGGTTAGGTTAGGTTAGGTTAGGTTAGGTTAGGTTAGGTTAGGTTAGGTTAGGTTAGGTTAGGTTAGGTTAGGTTAGGTTAGGTTAGGTTAGGTTAGGTTAGGTTAGGTTAGGTTAGGTTAGGTTAGGTTAGGTTAGGTTAGGTTAGGTTAGGTTAGGTTAGGTTAGGTTAGGTTAGGTTAGGTTAGGTTAGGTTAGGTTAGGTTAGGTTAGGTTAGGTTAGGTTAGGTTAGGTTAGGTTAGGTTAGGTTAGGTTAGGTTAGGTTAGGTTAGGTTAGGTTAGGTTAGGTTAGGTTAGGTTAGGTTAGGTTAGGTTAGGTTAGGTTAGGTTAGGTTAGGTTAGGTTAGGTTAGGTTAGGTTAGGTTAGGTTAGGTTAGGTTAGGTTAGGTTAGGTTAGGTTAGGTTAGGTTAGGTTAGGTTAGGTTAGGTTAGGTTAGGTTAGGTTAGGTTAGGTTAGGTTAGGTTAGGTTAGGTTAGGTTAGGTTAGGTTAGGTTAGGTTAGGTTAGGTTAGGTTAGGTTAGGTTAGGTTAGGTTAGGTTAGGTTAGGTTAGGTTAGGTTAGGTTAGGTTAGGTTAGGTTAGGTTAGGTTAGGTTAGGTTAGGTTAGGTTAGGTTAGGTTAGGTTAGGTTAGGTTAGGTTAGGTTAGGTTAGGTTAGGTTAGGTTAG
>NW_028297139.1:12500-15000 GCF_055798465.1 Pogonomyrmex barbatus
GCGTGTTGCTTTCGTTCTCGGCGGTACCTCCGGCTGGCTCGGGCAGTACCTCCGACATTGTCGCGCGACAAAGTCCACTCGCGGCGTGTTGCTTTCGCTCTCGGCGGTACCTCCGGCTTTCGGGCGATGCAAAAGTCGACTCGCGGCGTGTTGCTTTCTTTCTCGGCGGTACCTCCGACGGGCTCGGGCGGTACCTCCGACGGTGTCGCACGACAAAGTCAGCGCGCGGCGTGTTGCTTTCGTTCTCGGCGGTACCTCCGACGGGCTCGGGCTGTACCTCCGACATTGTCGCGCGACAAAGTCCACTCGCGGCGTGTTGCTTTCGCTCTCGGCGGTACCTCCGGCTTTCGGGCGATGCAAAGGTCGACTCGCGGCGTGTTGCTTTCGCTCTCGGCGGTACCTCCGGACGCTCGCTCGGGCGATACATCCGTCGATGTCGCACGATAAAGTCCGCGCGCGGCGTGTTGCTTTCTCTCTCGGCGGTACCTCCGACGGGCTCGGGCTGTACCTCCGACATTGTCGCGCGACAAAGTCCACTCGCGGCGTGTTGCTTTCGCTCTCGGCGGTACCTCCGGCGTACGGGCCATGCAAAAGTCGGCTCGCGGCGTGTTGCTTTCGTTCTCGGCGGTACCTCCGACGGGCTCGGGAGGTACCTCCGACGGTGTCGCACGACAAAGTCCACTCGCGGCGTGTTGCTTTCGCTCTCGGCGGTACCTCCGGCTTACGGGCGATGCAAAAGTCGACTCGCGGCGTGTTGCTTTCGCTCTCGGCGGTACCTCCGGACGCTCGCTCGGGCGGTACCTCCGTCGATGTCGCACGATAAAGTCCGCGCGCGGCGTGTTGCTTTCGTTCTCGGCGGTACCTCCGGCTGGCTCGGGCAGTACCTCCGACATTGTCGCGCGACAAAGTCCACTCGCGGCGTGTTGCTTTCGCTCTCGGCGGTACCTCCGGCTTTCGGGCGATGCAAAAGTCGACTCGCGGCGTGTTGCTTTCTTTCTCGGCGGTACCTCCGACGGGCTCGGGCGGTACCTCCGACGGTGTCGCACGACAAAGTCAGCGCGCGGCGTGTTGCTTTCGTTCTCGGCGGTACCTCCGACGGGCTCGGGCTGTACCTCCGACATTGTCGCGCGACAAAGTCCACTCGCGGCGTGTTGCTTTCGCTCTCGGCGGTACCTCCGGCTTTCGGGCGATGCAAAGGTCGACTCGCGGCGTGTTGCTTTCGCTCTCGGCGGTACCTCCGGACGCTCGCTCGGGCGATACATCCGTCGATGTCGCACGATAAAGTCCGCGCGCGGCGTGTTGCTTTCTCTCTCGGCGGTACCTCCGACGGGCTCGGGCTGTACCTCCGACATTGTCGCGCGACAAAGTCCACTCGCGGCGTGTTGCTTTCGCTCTCGGCGGTACCTCCGGCGTACGGCCGATGCAAAAGTCGGCTCGCGGCGTGTTGCTTTCGTTCTCGGCGGTACCTCCGGCAGGCTCGGGCTGTACCTCCGACATTGTCGCGCGACAAAGTCCACTCGCGGCGTGTTGCTTTCGCTTTCGGCGGTACCTCCGGCTTTCGGGCGATGCAAAAGTCGACTCGCGGCGTGTTGCTTTCTTTCTCGGCGGTACCTCCGACGGGCTCGGGCAGTACCTCCGACGGTGTCGCACGACAAAGTCCGCGCGCGGCGTGTTGCTTTCGTTCTCGGCGGTACCTCCGACGGGCTCGGGCATTACCTCCGACGTTGCCGCGCGACAAAGTCCACTCGCGGCGTGTTGCTTTCGCTCTCGGCGATACCTCCGGCGTACGGGCGATGCAAAAGTCGGCTCGCGGCGTGTTGCTTTCGTTCTCGGCGGTACCTCCGGCGTAAGGGCGATGCAAAAGTTGGCTCGCGGCGTGTTGCTTTCGCTCTCGGCGGTACCTCCGACGGGCTCGGGCAGTACCTCCGGCGTACGGGCGATGCAAAAGTCGACTCGCGGCGTGTTGCTCTTCGCTCTCGGCGGAACCTCCGATTAGCCGGGCAGCGCAATAAATAACTTTCGTATTAATAAATAAACATTTATTCGTCATTGATATCTGGATTGGTGCCTTTGATAAAGTGTTGCTGTTATCCGTGTTTATATCTTTACTTTTAAAGCATTCATGCATGAATGCTGTCCCTAATAACGTATCACACGCATTGGAGTGTTTGCGTGGGAATACTTTTAGTGTTTCTGTATTAGAAGGTGCATAATGCTTAGTTATTACAGTTATGTTAATTTTTAAACTTATATAACGAAATATAATGTTTATATTGTAATATTATATTTTACTATGCAATTATATAAGTATTGATATTTTAAGGACACAGGATTATAAAATTGTAGCACACGAATGACTGATACTTTAATCGCGCCTCCCGCGGACAGGCACTACACAGGCTCGCGCGCTGCGTGTTGCTTTCGCAAACGCTAAAGTCCGCTCGCGGCGTGTTGCTTTCGCACGACGTGGCGCGCACGGCCGTTCGTGCGTTAAAGTCCG
>NW_028297139.1:20000-22500 GCF_055798465.1 Pogonomyrmex barbatus
TCGTTTGTGAAGCGTGCGGCCTGATACCTTGCGCGTACCGCCGGGCAGCCGGCCGGGCGACCGGGGGTTTGACGCGTGCCGTTTTACCGGCGACGCGTCAGCCGCCGCACCCGGGCCGTAGACCGACACCCAGCGGGTCGCGACGTTCTACTAGGGGAGAAGTGCACGACTACGAACGCCGGACATCGGCGCACGGCGGCGTGCCCGCGCGCGAGCCGCGAGGGCCCCGCGGGGCATCGCACACCGACGCGAAGCCAGCGTCGCTGACGATGAATCTCCCCGTTCGTTCTTTTGGGTTTCTTAGGTTTACCCCTGAACGGTTTCACGTACTCTTGAACTCTCTCTTCAAAGTTCTTTTCAACTTTCCCTCACGGTACTTGTTCGCTATCGGTCTCGTGGTCGTATTTAGCCTTAGATGGAGTTTACCACCCACTTAGAGCTGCATTCTCAAGCAACCCGACTCTAAGGAGAGATCCTCCCGAGACGGGCATCGGTCGCTACGGGCCTGGCACCCTCTGCGGGTAAGTGGCCCCATTCAAGATGGACTTGGACGCGACGCGACGCCTCGGGATAAGCGGACCCTCCCAAACACCACATTTCCCTGCGGCGGAACCGCGGGATTCGGTGCTGGGCTCTTTCCTGTTCGCTCGCCGCTACTAAGGAAATCCTGGTTAGTTTCTTTTCCTCCGCTTAGTAATATGCTTAAATTCAGCGGGTAATCTCGCCTGCTCTGAGGTCGTCAAAGTCAGTGTGTGGGTGACAGTTCGGGCGGACGACGGGGTTCGTAACACGAGTACACGACGAAGCGTGCCGGTCCCAGGTCGCGTCTCTGCTCTCTCGCTCGAGAGAGATATGGAGAGGAACTTCGTGGACTCGGACACGCGGTCGGCTCGCGATCCCCGCGGAGGGAACGACAGACGGGCGGAGCGTTAAGGTTAAGAGAATCGGATCTCCGCGCGCGACGCGGGGGGAGGCCTGCGACAACGTAGGGAGTGCCCGGTTCCGCTCTCGCGGAAGGGCGCCTCTCTCCGTCGGATCCTCCTCTACCCGCGTACACGTCTCGCGAGAGTCTCCTCTATTTCTCTCCTCTATTCTCGCGCCCGGTCGCTCGGCGCCCCGGTCAGCCTTCGTCACGTATCAATGTCATTTCGGACGACGCCCAGCCGGCGTGCGCGCGGCGGAAGAGCCCGGCGGGACTGGCGGCCTTACGCGTGGCGCGCAAGGGCTTCCCGCTGCTGTCTCTCCTCTCACCGCTGGCTTTCGCGCGGCACGGGGCGAACGTCCAACGATCGCTCGTACGCCGGTGCGCGCTGCCGTCGCCCGGTCGCCGTCGTCGGCGACGCGAGGCGAAGCGCGCGAACGCGGGCGCAAGCAGTCTCTGGGTACTAAAACGACCCTCAGCCAGGCGTGGTCCGGGAATTGTATCCGTGGACCGCAATGTGCGTTCGAAATGTCGATGTTCATGTGTCCTGCAGTTCACAAGTTGACGCGCAATTAGCTGCGTTCTTCATCGACCCACGAGCCAAGTGATCCACCGTTCAGGGTAATCGCATTTTCCTTTCTCTCGCCGCGTCTCCATGGAGAACGCGACTCGAAGGTATACAGTCCCAACGTGTTTTGTATATCTACGCTCGCTGCCCACCGGGGACAGAGTTCTCTCTCCGTTCCTCCGGGGCGCGAGCGTGATGGCCCTTCGATCAGCCTGGCCGCGCGTCCGAGCACGCGCGGACCGCCGCCCCGTTTACGGGGGCTACGGCACGATCGGGACACCGGCGACGGGCCGCGAGAGACCCGTCCGGCATCCCGGCGGAAACGAGAAGCGTCCCATAGCGCGAGAGGCGATGGGCCGGGGCGGAAATCATTGAAAAACCATCGGGCTCCCGGCGCCAGTGGTTCTGGCGCGGTGCCCTCGAGAAGCGGCGCTCGTGCGCGCTCGCTTTCATTGTGTAGGTTACCACCGGCTCGCGCCTGGCGCCGCGCCTGAAGTCAAGCCGGAGGCTCGAGCAACGGGCGGCGCGCGAGGCGCCACGCTTCCGTGGAGTCCGCCGACCGCCGGGCTTCCACCGCCGCGAACACGTCCGTCGTCACCGTCGCCGTCGACGTTCCCTTTCACTTCGGAACGTTCGGTCGGCCGCGCTCGACGAACCCGTGTTCGGACGGGTGTTGTCCCGGGCACGGTCGCCCGCCTGGGCTCGGCTGCGAGGCCGGCGCGCCCGCGCGTCGCGGCTCTCGGCGTCGCGAGAGCGGAACGCGGGCGGCCACCTGCGCGGCGAGACCACGGCGAGAGAGAGAGAGAGAGAGATTGTCAGTTAAGACCTCCTCCTCTCCTCGTTGTATTATATCATTAGGCAGGGTAGGATCGGAGATGCCTCACCCTGACAGAGACGCGCGCTCGGATGATGCGCAGTCTCTGGATGCGCGCACGGACGCGCCCGGGGACCGGTCCGCTCTCTCGACCCGTCATCTCCGATATCTCCGGAGAACAACGGTGGAGCGGCGC
>NW_028297139.1:25000-27500 GCF_055798465.1 Pogonomyrmex barbatus
GTGAAGTCGATGCTCGGTAAGTGCAACGATACATCCGATCGCGTTCGTCTACGAACGAGGGAAGATCGCGCAGCCAACACTGATAAACAGTGCGCGCCACATAGGAGCCATTCGGTCTTACGACGCCGACTCGTGGCAATGCTGTGTCTAGAAATATAATTTCTAATAATACGGCACGACTCAGGAGAGCCGAGGCACATCGTACCGAACGTGCGAAGCACGCCAAACGCACCCGCACGACGATCCGACAACGCTCGGTCGCCGAGCGCACCGCACCTCTTATAGTACCCAACCGGCCGGCCAAGCGGTCGGCGACGCACGGCCTTACGCACGGCCGCTTATGGGCGCGAGCGCCGATGAAACGAGGCGAACGGGACTTAGTCGCTGCGAACGATCGGATTACGATGATCGATCCGAACGGGTCGACAGCGACCGAACGACAGCACAGACGGGATGGATCGAAGAAAAAGAGATGACATTAAACAAAATCGGGCGTCCCGATGGCCGAAAACGGATACTTGTAAGGAGCACCGACAGGCTCGGCGGTACCTCCGACGGGCTCGGCGGTACCTCCGACGTCACGGCGGTACCTCCGACGGGCTCGGGCGGTACCTCCGGCGATGTCGCACGACAAAGTCCGCGCGCGGCGTGTTGCTTTCTCTCTCGGCGGTACCTCCGGCGTACGGGCGATGCAAAAGTCGGCTCGCGGCGTGTTGCTTTCGTTCTCGGCGGTACCTCCGACGGGCTCGGGCGGTACCTCCGACGGTGTCGCACGATAAAGTCCGCGCGCGGCGTGTTGCTTTCGTTCTCGGCGGTACCTCCGACGGGCTCGGGTGGTACCTCCGACGTAGCCGCGTGACAAAGTCCACTCGCGGCGTGTTGCTTTCGCTCTCGGCGGTACCTCCGGCGTACGGGCCATGCAAAAGTCGGCTCGCGGCGTGTTGCTTTCGTTCTCGGCGGTACCTCCGACGGGCTCGGGAGGTACCTCCGACGGTGTCGCACGACAAAGTCCACTCGCGGCGTGTTGCTTTCGCTCTCGGCGGTACCTCCGGCTTACGGGCGATGCAAAAGTCGACTCGCGGCGTGTTGCTTTCGCTCTCGGCGGTACCTCCGGACGCTCGCTCGGGCGGTACCTCCGTCGATGTCGCACGATAAAGTCCGCGCGCGGCGTGTTGCTTTCGTTCTCGGCGGTACCTCCGGCTGGCTCGGGCAGTACCTCCGACATTGTCGCGCGACAAAGTCCACTCGCGGCGTGTTGCTTTCGCTCTCGGCGGTACCTCCGGCTTTCGGGCGATGCAAAAGTCGACTCGCGGCGTGTTGCTTTCTTTCTCGGCGGTACCTCCGACGGGCTCGGGCGGTACCTCCGACGGTGTCGCACGACAAAGTCAGCGCGCGGCGTGTTGCTTTCGTTCTCGGCGGTACCTCCGACGGGCTCGGGCTGTACCTCCGACATTGTCGCGCGACAAAGTCCACTCGCGGCGTGTTGCTTTCGCTCTCGGCGGTACCTCCGGCTTTCGGGCGATGCAAAGGTCGACTCGCGGCGTGTTGCTTTCGCTCTCGGCGGTACCTCCGGACGCTCGCTCGGGCGATACATCCGTCGATGTCGCACGATAAAGTCCGCGCGCGGCGTGTTGCTTTCTCTCTCGGCGGTACCTCCGACGGGCTCGGGCTGTACCTCCGACATTGTCGCGCGACAAAGTCCACTCGCGGCGTGTTGCTTTCGCTCTCGGCGGTACCTCCGGCGTACGGCCGATGCAAAAGTCGGCTCGCGGCGTGTTGCTTTCGTTCTCGGCGGTACCTCCGGCAGGCTCGGGCTGTACCTCCGACATTGTCGCGCGACAAAGTCCACTCGCGGCGTGTTGCTTTCGCTTTCGGCGGTACCTCCGGCTTTCGGGCGATGCAAAAGTCGACTCGCGGCGTGTTGCTTTCTTTCTCGGCGGTACCTCCGACGGGCTCGGGCAGTACCTCCGACGGTGTCGCACGACAAAGTCCGCGCGCGGCGTGTTGCTTTCGTTCTCGGCGGTACCTCCGACGGGCTCGGGCATTACCTCCGACGTTGCCGCGCGACAAAGTCCACTCGCGGCGTGTTGCTTTCGCTCTCGGCGATACCTCCGGCGTACGGGCGATGCAAAAGTCGGCTCGCGGCGTGTTGCTTTCGTTCTCGGCGGTACCTCCGGCGTAAGGGCGATGCAAAAGTTGGCTCGCGGCGTGTTGCTTTCGCTCTCGGCGGTACCTCCGACGGGCTCGGGCAGTACCTCCGGCGTACGGGCGATGCAAAAGTCGACTCGCGGCGTGTTGCTCTTCGCTCTCGGCGGAACCTCCGATTAGCCGGGCAGCGCAATAAATAACTTTCGTATTAATAAATAAACATTTATTCGTCATTGATATCTGGATTGGTGCCTTTGATAAAGTGTTGCTGTTATCCGTGTTTATATCTTTACTTTTAAAGCATTCATGCATGAATGCTGTCCCTAATAACGTATCACACGCATTGGAGTGT
>NW_028297140.1:0-33065 GCF_055798465.1 Pogonomyrmex barbatus
AATTTTTGATCACAAGAGAAGGCATATGCTAATGAAATACAGGTAGCACCATCTAGAAGTATCCATGTAAATCGATTCCTCGAACATGATATGAATCTGTTCGTAGTAATGATGACACTACACCAAGTACGTCCTCTAGGATATTAATTAAGATATTAATTAAGATATTAATAATATTAAGATATTAATAAGATATTAATTATGAGTCTGTTCGGTTTGATCACTCTGAGTGCAGATCGGTACACCTTTCCTGGGGTATCGTGCTGGGATGTGTTATACCGGAATCAATATCCATATTGTGGACAAGTTAATATTTAAAAATTTTTTGCTATGTAATTGGTAGCTCTGATTCACTTGATCGCGCATTTATGTATTGCGGATTATATATGAAAGTTATCTTCGAACTATAATTTAATTTCTGATTTAAGTCATTCGACTTAGTCTTTCTACTTTGACCTGCAATACTTCTCTATATCCATTCATGTGTAATGTTCTGTTTGTATCTTTGTTATTTTACATTGCAACTCGTCTTTTTCGATGGGTTATGTAGCACTGATTCATTCAATACTTAATATTTATTTTAGTTTATTACGTTTTATTTACCTTAATTATGAAATAGTTGACTTTAATTACGCTCTCTCAAGAATCAGCTTGGAGATTGGACTTTAAAGTCATAATTTTGATTGATCTATTATGAGAAAGTGTTTTATCACTAGATATTTGTGATTTTATATGAGTGAGACATCTTGACTTCTATGTGTGACGCCCTTGCCTCCTGCCGCTGCTCCGCCGCCTCGCGCGTTCGCCGCCGAACGCCACCGTCCACCGAGGAAGCAGATGCTGATGCCACGACTAGAGTGGTAACTTCCGCTTTCTTTCTCGTCGGCCATTACCACGCGCATTGTGTCGAGCGACCTTTTTGTGATAATCATCGGACTCGCAGCAGCCACACGTCTGCTAGAGAGAAGAAGGAGAGAGACTCCGGCATCAACATCGTCAACGTGTCACTGTGTCGTGACTGGTACGTGACCGTGCAGTGTGAAGTATCGTGTACGCGTCGAAGTCTGTGTAGTGTCGCAAGTTCCGTCTCGCCGGCTCCGTGCGACCACGTGCGGCGCGCCGCACCTGTTGCTCCGGGTGCCCTCTGCCTTTCTCACACTCTGTGCGCCTCCACCTCTCTCGCTTGCGCGCAAGATGCGTGCGCTCGCTCTCTCTCTCGCTCGCGCGTGACCAGTTGCCATCTCGCTCTCTTTCTCGCGTGTGACGTCTCTCTCTTTCTCTCTCTCTCTCTCTCTCTCTCTCTTTCTCGCTCGCCTTGCGTCACTCCTCCTCTCGCTCGTGAGTGACGTCTCTGCACGCGTTTTTTCGCATGCGTCTCATCTGCGTTTTGCGTTTTATTCGCATCGCTTGGTTTTGTCGTTTTTATTCGCGCTTGTGATTGTGCCGTCATCAATTTCTGCATGCGCTCCATTTTATCCGCGCCCGCGTTCCGTTTCGCTAGCGTCTGTGTGTCGTTTTCCGTCTGTATCGCGCCTCGTTCTAATCCGCGTTTTTCCGAGCGTCCCGCGTGCACGCGCAGTGTGTATTTCAAGCGCTCCGCTTTTCTCTTGCGAGCGATACATTTCAAGTGCGTTCTTTCCCTCCTTATTTTTTGTGATTTCTCGTTTCTAGCGTTTCAGTTCTTGAACGTTTCTCCGTGTCCGCGGTGCCCTTGCTGGCATTGTACGCTTCGTGAAAATAATATTGTCACGCGCTGTTCTCGTGCTCGCGATGCCCTTGCTGGCATTGTACGTCTTCGATCTCTTTATTCTGTGATATTAGTTTTTAATCGTTATAAATATCGCGCCTTTGTTCTGTTAACCCTGTGACTTTGATACGTTCTAGAATTAGCGATTGTGTTCAAGAATAAACGTGGCCGAATCAGAACTTCGCGAGACGTTGCTGGCGACGGTCGGACAACAAAATTGTGGCGTGAACTCAGTTATCCTGCCTACTCCTGCCTATCTGATCTTTCAGAGACTCGAGCCTGCCTTCTTCGGCAAGGCAGTTCCAGCGTAGCCATCACTGGCAGAGCAATTATTCGTTACACATGCTTATAGCTATAATTGAATGTTTGTTATGTTCCTATTTAGTATTTTGATCATTTATCTGTGGATCTTCTTTGTGCATCGATAGTAAATGATACGGTTACACGTTTCGCATCTAATTATTTCCTATTGTGATTTACGCACGGGAGCGAGGCGTGACAACGTGGACATTTCTTCGCGCAACGATGTCTCCTATCGTTTCGAAAGCTCGTGTTGCACGCTTCGCAGTAACTGCCACGCGAACCGGTTGCAGCTCTTAAATTTAATATAGGGTTATAATCCCACGATCGACGCGAATCCTCGTGATACATTATATTTATTGTATACAAAGGTTCGCCTCCGAAGTAGGCGAGTAATGCACGACCGTCGTATCTCAGTTTTTCACCTCGACCAAAACTATAATATTAAAATTATAAATTATTATAGCGATATTTTCCGCGGTGAGAAACCGTTGAAAACGCTCGATTTCATTCAGAAAATAATTTTAAACTAGCCAATGAGTTGTCTGGTATGCAATTGAATGACGACCATACACTTGTGTCTTTCGATGCGATCTCTTTGTTCACCAATGTTCTTATTGACCTATCAATCGACAATATTGCAAAACGCTGGGGAGACATCTCGAAGAATTGTGACATCCCTAAGGACGAAATTTTAAATGCAGTCTCGTTTGTCCTAAATTCTATCTTTTTTACGTTTGACAATGTAATCTACAAGCAAACCTTTGGAACACCCATGGGTTCCCCATTGTCTCCGATCATAGTCGATTTAGTATTAAGAGATTTGGAGGAGAGCATGCTTGAAGATGTCAGGATTTGCCTTTTTTTTTTATAGATATGTTGATGACATTGCAATGGCCATTCCTTCCCGATTGATTGATGAGATGCTTGGAAGGTTCAACTCGTACCACCCTAGATTGTAATTCACTGCTGGGGGAGGGAGAAGCGAGTTGAATTTTCTCAAACTTGACCTTAAAGATTATTAATAAGAATATTGAGATTGATTGGTTTCATAAACCCACATTCTCGAGAAGGTACCTCAATTTTCATTCCCAGCACCCTCTCACCCAAAAAAGAGGCACTATTGCTGAACTCGTCGATAGAGTTCTTATTGTCCCATCCGAAATCCCACCAAAAAAACTTGAATTTAGTGATTAAAACTCTGTTATTGAATGATTAGCTTTATCTTTGATAACATTCTCTCAGTTTGATATACATCCTCTCAGCTTTATCTTTGATAACATTCGAGATTAAAAATGTATTCAGGCAAGAAAATAAATCAAGAATATCGAATGCAATAGCGCAATCACATGGAACAAAATGGTTTACTTTACCTTTGTTCCGGAAATTGCGATTAAATTCAAAAAAATTGTCGATGATTTTAATGCAAAATCCGCGTACTTTAGTATGAACAAGCTAAGAGGCATGATCAGGGTTCATAAGGACGCTCTACCAGCATATTCCAAAAGGAATGTAGTGTACAAGATCTGCTGCGGCAACTGTGATGCGTGCTATGTCGGACAAACAATGAGACAATTAAAAACGAAACTGCATGAACACCAGAGTCATATACGTAGGAACACGACCACACATTCAGTTACTGAACATAGATTAGATTGCGATCATGAATTTGACTGGAACGGTGTGAAAGTATTAGACTGTGGCGTAAGTTGCAAAAATGACTAATCTCAGAGATGCTTTTTATTAAGAGACAGAATAATAGCTTGAATTCACAGTCGGATACTGAATTCTTATACCACGCATACATTTCGGTCTTGAGCAGGCTGTAACCTCAGCTTTGTTTTGATGACAAGCTGTTGACTTGTTGAATCACCGCGTTCAGTCACTGCCTTGAACTCGAGGCATGCGGACGCGTTGTTGGTGTGCTGCTGCACGAACCGTGCATTTCTGTGCGTGCTCTATTCGATATGTGTGAGCCGTGTCCATCCGATAATCGACAACCCTTAAAGACTACTCTATCTCTTTAAGAATGATAATCATAATTCAATGGGTCAACGAAATCAATTAGTGAGCACGTCGGATGAACACGGCATCTTATCCTTATTTTTATATTTTTATTTAATTTTCATTTTTGTATACACTGAGGATGACTCAAACTAGAGTCGAAACTTATGTCATATTTTTCAATTTGTAATAAGGAATATAAATTGCGCACTGCAAACAGCGCTGATTCTTATTTGCCCTTCTATTATTTCATATTTAATTATAAATTTATCGGAAAGAATAAATTATTTTAAAATTTAAAATAAATAATATTAAATTTACCTTCCTAATTTTCTGGAGAATAGTCCGCCCGTGTTTCGCATTGATGGAAAACCTCGATCTTTTCTTCTGAAAGCTCATCGCACATTTGCTTGAAGACTCTTCTCCTGTTTTTATTTTCTTCAACTTCGTCATCGGCTTCTTCATCGTCATCGTCATCTTCTTCTCCTTCTCCATCTTCTTGTCTTTCTTCATCAACTTCTTCTTCTCCTTCATCTCTCATATCTTCTTCTTGTTCTTCTTCATTTTCCCCTTCATTTTCTTCTTCCTCATATTCGGATTCATCCAAATCGTTTGCTTGTACTAAAAAAGAAACATCGTTGTTATTATTATTATCTTTTTTTCAAGAATTAGCTAATATTTAGTTTTATAACTTTTATTATTTTAAATAATTATTCACGCGGTGTGTAAATTTCGGTGTCGGCTTCGCTCACAGCCATCTCCTCATCATCGATATTTTCTTCCGCATTTGAAACAAAATTAAGCTTTTATTAATTGAATTCGATATTCAGTGTATATACAGTGAACTAATTTTAAAAGCAATATTTGCTATTTTCTTACCTGAAACTAGATCAACCATTGGGATACCCTTCTTCTCAGGCTGCGCGTCTATCCGCATTCGCACTCGTCCTAAAAATTCGATATTTTAATTTAAAAATCTGAAAATTTAGAAATCTAGATTTTTTTAATTATATTAATTTTCTATTATTTTACTCACGCTCGTTTACTCCTTCCGCCTCGTCTTCGGCGGGGCGTCTCAATCCCCATGGTTGGTACGGATGTACAACCGTGATATTATCTCTCGTTTAAAAAATTTAAATTAGAATTTTTTATACTTACATTCTATTATTCTAATTTCAATTACCTTAAAAATAAATATTTATCTCCTCCGTTGTAAAAAAAAGCGATATGTCCGCCAGTATCATCCTTCTCCACACCGCGCCAATTATATATTCTTTTACAATATTTAAAAGTCTTTTGTCCTCGAAATGCCCTAATCTGAACATAATGCTCAATAGGGTTTTCGAGCATTCCGGTACGAATTTTGCAAACGTGATATAATTTGTTTCTTCATTTGTTAATAATAAAATATAAGCACTTGCGTTTATCGTTAGGTTGATATTCGCGCACACGATAAAAAATTTTCTTAATTTTTCACAGAGTATTATTTTTTTCACTTTTTCACTTTTAGAATATTACAGACAGCGAACGAATCGGTGCAATAATGTAAAAACCGGCCAAGTCACTCACGAGAAAGTATAATCTCGAAAATAAACCTTTTCTATAATTCCGCGCGGTATTTATACTTTGAAAATACCGGCACACTCCAAAAAGAGGATGGCACGCAAAAAAATGCAGCGCCATTGGATAGATCAAAATTTTCCTTAATACAGGTTACATTTTTTCTATTCTCTGAGCTAAAACATAGCTGAAAGAAAACGAACTCCCCACTCAAGAAACACTTCTAACCTCCTCCTTTTTTATTTTGTAGTTTCTAGGTTTATTAAATAATATTTTGCGAAGAAGTTTTAAAAGTCTAGAAAATCTAACCTTTAAAAGATTTTATAATTTTATAATTTAAAATTTTTTAATTTTAAAATCTTTTAAATTTTTTAAATTTAAAAATTTTTCTTTTGCCCATCTGCACGCGCGTTCTTTTTTCTTAGTAGATAAGCTAACGAGTTCGACGAATTCGTCAGCCCTCAGTTCATTCGAGTGTCATCCTTCGAGATTTCAATCATAAATCCGAAGTAGTCTTTTATCTCTCATTTCAATGTGATTATTAGTTACATTTGAGAAGAAAACAGGAACAATGACGAATCGAAAAGCTGTTGCCGATACCGAGAAGCGCGATATTCCGGAGCCGAGCAATGTTCCCGATTCCGAGAGGCGCAAGTACAGAATATCTATATACGATATTCCGAAGGGAAATTGTAAGGAATGAAACGATAAGTTCCATATGATGCTCTCGACAACATATGGATTCAACATCTCTCACACGAAAAGGATACACGTTGGATTGCAAACAACAAACGAAGGAGTTTTCGTGTCAATGGTTAAATTAACCGGTAATTATGCAGAAGGAATTTATTTCACTGATTCCTGATAACAATTCCTAAACAACATGGGGCTTATCGATGAGTATTTAAACGCTACAATAAATCGAGACCGGAACCTATCATTGTCAAAAATGTTGCGATCAATTTTACCTCCTCTTATGGGTCGCGGTCCATATTACTGACGTATAAAGAAAATGAAGAGACCGCTATGAAAAATATCGAAATTCAATATCGAAGAACGACTATGGATTCGCAGTCACCGACGAAGAGACGTAAAACCTTTGCTGTCGCAATTGTGATGCAGAAGAGTACTTTTCACGGATTGGAAAATATTATGAAATGCGTACTTAAAACCTTTACAAAGCATGACCGATAATGTTAACAAATGCACGCAATATCTTATAAAAGAAATAGAATTAAACCTTCCGAAAAGTTACATAGATAGTGTGTTGTAGCTCGGATTGTACAAGATTGTAATTAGGGAAAGTCGGGTTCGCCGAGCCTTAGGAGTTAGAACTCCGAGCAGGATCGTAGGTGGAAGATTCTTTTGATTAAATATTATTACTCACTTTCGTTAAGTAGCTGATTTATTACGATACGGCTTCTTGATAATGATTCATGTGAATGTTGCTATTACTGATAACGACTGACCGTGACGAAATATAACTGTCTTGTTACGTATTGTGACTGCCCGCTCTCGATGATTTAGCGACCGTTTTTATAGTATTTTAGTAGTGTCGTTTTATAATTCTAAATTAGACCATATATGGTCAAAACGGCACGCTTTCGCAAATTCCTCGTTCGCGCTCCGCTTTGGAATTTGTGGACTTGCTTTTGCATGCTTGCATTTCCGACCGGCGTTTTCGTAGCATCGGCTATTCCGAGATTCGAGAATGATCATGAGGATAAGATATAATATGGCAAAAATAATATAAGAAGTAATTCGGGCTACAACATCCCTCCCTCGCCGGGAAAAAAAAACGGAGTTTTTCGCATTACAATTCTTCAACATACATTTACATAAAATTTTAAAATCGTGAATTTTCGTTTCTTCTGCGCAGTTCGCTATTTTTATTTACATTTTTTGTTTTCTTTTTTCTTATGATTACACTTATTATTCCTATTATAATTATAATTATTAATAATCCGCTGAAATTAACAAAATAGGTAAAATGTACGTTTTGGAATACGTTCGGCTCCTCATCTAGTTGCTTATTTAATTCGTTTATTTTTGTGTTTAATTTTGTTAATTCTAACGGGTCTTTTAGTATCGGTCGCAGTTTTATTTTTTCTGTGAGCTGTTTTGCACCTTTGATGTTTTTTGATATTAACGTTAGATTGTATTCCGGTAAATGTGCTCGTACGTAACGGATCGCTATCTATCGTCGCGTGACTATTGTTATTTTCGGCGTCGTTAGTTTACAATCGCCGTTTAATTTTACTTTACCTATACCATTTATCTCTAGTTTTCTTACTTCCGACTTATCATATTGAATTTCTATTTTTTGGTTTACTTGTGCGAAATATAATCACGCTTGTGGTTCCGTTAGCGTTAGCCATAAGATTTCAGAAATTATACGTCCTTGTTCACAATTCTGGAGCTGTTCGGGTGCGTTTATATAAATTTGCACTTCGCATGACGCGTCCGTACCTAGATGGGAAAATTTTGTTCGCATATGTAAGTTTGATCGTTTTGTATGCACGTGTTTAGTTCACGCTCTTCTAATAATATATAATAATGGTTTTCTTTATCTATTGCTATTAAGGCGTGATTTACCCGTATAAATGAAAAGATATTCGCGTGTTCGCGTATTGGAAACGGTATCGGTTTTATTAATTTGAATGTCGGGAAAGTGATTACTGGAAATCGGAAGATCGTGTAGATATCTGTTTTATCGTAATATGCATTTATAGTATTTATATATTTCTGGGTAGTGCGCCAGTTTTATTTTATTGAATATTCTCAGGGCGCTTCCTTGGAACCCTATTTTGATAAGTCTTTTTTATTTGTATTTTTATTTAGTTTTAGTTTTCCGCGAGTTTAGTTGCAAGCGAATGCTTTCATTCGATTTGCATGCACGGTTATCGTACGGCGGCCCATTTTTATCTTGTAATTTATTTCGGACAGTTTTTCTATAATTATGTACGGTCCGATTCATTGCGCTTCTAATTTCTTTGAGTGTCCTCGTCTAACTGTCTCGTCGTACAGTAGAACGTGGTCGCCTATTTGAAAATTTTTTATTCTCGTGTTTCGGTACTGTTTCGTAGTACTGTTTCGATTTTATCTTTTCTTGCTTTACACATTCTCTCGTTACTTGTTTCGTTGCACGGATCTTCTCTCGTAATTCTTGTACGTAATTGTCATACGAATAACTTATCTTCGGTGGTTTGGTTAGGGCTGTCGGTAGTTCCGCTCAGTGCCCGTAAATTAATTCAAATGGTGTGAATCCCGTCGCCGTGTATGGCGTTGTATTATACGCAAACATTGCGTAGGGTAGCCATTCGTCCCAATCTGTTTGGCTCTCATTTATGTAATGTCGAAGATATTCTGCCAAAGTTTTGTGTGATCGTTCTAATGCTCTATTACTTTTGGGATGATAGGCTGTTGTTTGAATCTTCTCGATCTTCAACAACTTGCATGTATTTTTAAATATTTCACTCATGAAATTCGTGCCTTGATCAGTTAAAATCCTTTCGAGAATCCCGTGTTCGGCAACTATTTTGGTGACAAAGACTTTTGTTATTTGCTTCTTGATTCTCTATCGGAATCGCTTTATTAAATTTCGTTAAATTATCTTGAAAAGTTAAGATATATTTGTTTCCGGCGTTCGTAATGGGTAATGGTCCCACTATATCAAGCGCATATTTTTCGGTTTTTTCGGCGTGTCGATAATTGATAGTTTGGTTTTTTGGTTTAGTTTATTTTTTTGACAGAGGTTGCATTTGTTAATATAATCCTCCACGTAGCGCGTTATACGCGCCAATTATGTAATAATTTAATTCGGTTCAGAGTTCGTGAGACTCTTGGATGCCCCTCTGTCGGCGCATCATAATATTCATAAAGTATTTGTTGCTTTTCTTCTGCAGTATATTCTCGTTTTATCTCTTCCTCTGTTTCGTCGTCATCGTTTTTCTCTTCGTGTGCGACGGTGTTTAACTGTGAGTCAAGAGTGATTGGATTTCTATTTAGTGCATCCGCGTTTGTATTTCCTTTGCCTGCCTTGTGAATAATTTCGTAATCATATTCTTCTAGCTTGAGTTTCTACCGTATCAATCTAGATCCAGGGTCTGTAACGCTGAATAGCTAAACTAATAGTCGATGATCGGTGATTATTTTAAAAATTTCGTTCCGTATAAATACGGAATAGTATGGGGAGTTAAATACTTCCGACGGAAGTATTTAACTCCCCATATTATCGCTAGAAGCTCTTTCTCAGTCGTATTATAATTTCGTTCTGCTTTATTTAATACTCTGCTGGCATAGACTATTGGTCGATCTTGACCTATTCGCCCTTGTGATAATATTGCTCCAATGGCGTAATCGAATGCGTTGGTAGTCACTAAAAATTCTTTAGTAAAATCTGGGTAATTTAATATTGACGCCGTAATTAATTTTTTTTTTAGTGTCTGGAAAGCGTATTGTTGTTCAATACTCCAATTAAATTTTTCCTCCTTTTTTGTTAGTTTTGTTAGAGATTTGGCAATTTTCGAAAAATCTTAAATGAATTTTCGATAGTATCCGGTCAGTCCTAAAAATAATTGTATATCTTTCACCTTTTTTGGTGTCGGAAATTTCTCTACCGCTTGCAATTTATGGGGATCAGATTGTATCCCATTTTCCGTAATAATATGTCCTAGATAAGTAACTTCTTTTCTGAGAAATTCGCATTTATCCGGCTGCAACTTGAGATGGTCTTTCAATCGTTGCATTACTTCATTCGTTTATTGTGTTCATTCAATGTTGCACCGTATATTATTATCAAGATAAACTGAACATCTGAGTCCTTGAATTCCGGTTAACACCGAGTTCATTAGTCGTTGGAATGTCGCGGGCGCGTTTTTAAGTCCGAACGGCATTCTATTAAATTCATAGTGTCCATATGGTGTAAAAAAAGCCATTTTATTTTTATGTTCTTCCTTCATTTGGAATTTGATGTATCGGATGCGAGATTTAACGTTGAAAAATACTTTGCATTTCTCAGCTAATCTAGGATGTCTGTTATATTTGGTTGTGGAAAAGAATCTCCGATTGTTAGATCGTTTAATTTTCGAAAATCCACTACGATGTGTAGTTTTTGTTTCCCAGATGCATCCACTTTTTTGGGTACTAATGGCGCATTCCATTAATTCGTACTGTGTATTATTCTGTCATCTAACATCTTTCCAATCTGCCGATTTACTAAGAGCAAAAGAAAACGAAGACGCAGAATGACAATTCTTCGTTTTCTTTTGCTCTTATCGTAGTATTTACTTGTCCTCATGTTTCTTTCTCTTGTCTCGGTCGTCTTACTTAATTTCTCTTTAATCCATTGGATTTGATCAGCATTCTTTTTTATCGTGTCCCGCCTTTTTACAATTTACGCAATATTTTTCCATCGCGTTTACGCCGATGGGTTTTTTGGCTCTGGGTAAAGAAAATCGGTTCGAATATCTATTAGTTCGACAATCTCGTCCGACATGTCCGATTTTTCCGCATCTTTGGCATTGCGATATTTTATTTTCGCGGGCGGATGTGCGTACTGTATTCGCTTTTGCTCGCCTAAAATTTTCCATTGGTCCTTTAAATTTCTCTTCCGCGCTCGCGTCAGCGATGGCGTCTTGCAGCGTTGTATAATATTGTGATCGTATCAATAATTTTATGTCGTCTAATAATCCGAGCTGAAAATTGCATAGAGCCTGCTGCTGTATGGTTTTCAAGATCGCTCGTTTACTTTCTATTGTGTTATTTCGACCTTCTGTCATGTTCGTATAGCTCCATAGCTAGTTTGTCCGTATGCAATCCAAACGCTCTTGCCGATTCTCCGGATCTTTGTTTCAACGTATTGAACTCTAGTTGCAAATGTGTAGTACTTTTCTTGCTAAGATAGCAAACTTTTAGCTCTCTTTTTAACTGAGCATATATTTCGAGTTTGAAAATCAGTCATAGCTTTGTCTTTTAGTTTAATGCACAGTATTGCTTCCAGTAGCGTTCCTTCTTCCATCGGATTCGTATTTTTCATAGCGTATGATGCAGTACTTAAGAATTCCGGCAACTTATGAGAGATTCCATCGAATTCCGGAATCATATCGCGAGCTTCTTTTAATCGTAGATATCCTGCTACGGTCTTGGATCGGTTTCGTATGTCTTCGAGTGTTCGTCCGTAAGTTATGTCTAATGGCTCGCCACGGAGTTGTTCATTAGGTACTTGTGCGAATCGGTTTTGGTCGAAAACCGTAATTTCTAGTCGACCTATTCGTTCTTGTAGCGCGCGAATTCCTTCTAGCAACACGTCTAATATTGATTCATTTTTCGGTTTTGATTGCTCTACCCTTCTGCGTGAGGGGCCTGCCGAAGCTTTGAGACGTTCTATTTTCGTATCTATTTCTGTGCGGGTTACCTCCGGTTCCCTAGTTTCTTCGCTACGAGGTATACGTAATTGTCGTTCTGCCATGTTTTTATGCTCGAGATTGTGCGGAGCCGTGTAATATTCTTCCGGATCGAAAATGCTATCGTAAGATGTTAGCGAGAACTGTCTTCGTTGTGAATTTTGACTCTCGCCTCCTTCAGTTCTGGGATGCCGTCTGTTTTTGTCCATTGATTCCGGCTATTAAGCTCTCGTCAACGTCATTGAACGGAAATACTCGCTCGATAAGTATGTGTGGATGGAGCACCAGCTCAGATGAGCTCTCATCCGAATGTCGCATTTCTAAATTTCGACGCACGCTATCGCGGATATCGCGTACGATACTTCTTGGACTACACGTACCGAGGGTGACAGGCTCGCCGTGTAACTACAATATATTTCTAAGAGGTCAGTTTCTATTTATTTCGCTGTCCGACATTATTGCTATCGTTTGCTTACAATTTTTACTGCGATACGATTTTTTTACTTACAATATATCGCTGCTAGCTTCATGTTGCTTCATTGTCGCGTGTTGTTGTCGGTGTCTTCTTCGATGTCGCTGATATGCGCTCGCTGGCTGCTCTACCGGGTGTCCTTATCAACTAGTATCGATGTATGATGTTTGGGCGATCTTAGCTCGCTGCTCTGTTGCCGCTGATATCTGTAAGGTTGTCCTAGATCGGCACTCAGCTATCTTTTTCGTACTCTTTCGATTGTAGGCTTGTTATTTTCTGACGGAGCCTTTTTCGTCTGCCTGTTTTTCACAAGTCTTGTAATTTGAGAAAGTTTCTTTTCTGCCTGCAGCTTTGGGGCTAGTACTGCAGGTCTTATGAAAGTTGCCAGAAAAGTTTTTTTTTCTTTCTGCCCGTTTTGTTTGCTAGGATTTACTCTCGATTTCTGCTCGGTTAGCGATTATTCTTTCAGATTGTATGAATCGTGGGGATAATGTCGACAATTTCACCGCTGCCACCAAAATGTTATAGCCCGGATTGAATAATTACAAGATTGTAATTAGGGAAAGTCGGGTTCGCTTTAGGAATTAGAACTCCGAGCAGGATCGTAGATGGAAGGTTCTTCTGGTCAAATATTATTATTCACTTTCATTAAGTAGCTGATTTATTGGTACAGCTTCTTAACAATGGTTCGTGTGAATGTCGCTATTACTGACAACGACATGACATTGGCCGTGATGAAGTACAACTGTCTTGTTACGTATTGTGACTGCCCGTTCTCAGTGATTTAGCGACCGTTTTTATAGTATTCTAGTAGTGTCGTCTTATAATTCTAAATCATATATATGGTTAAAACGGCGCGCTCTCGCAAATTCCTCGTTCGCGCTTCGCTTTGGAATTTGTGGACTTGCTTTTGCATGCTTGCATTTCCGGCCGGCGTTTCCATAGCATCGACTATTCCGAGATTCGAGAATCGTGAGGATAAAATATAATATGGCAAAAATAATATAAAAAGTAACTCGGGCTACAACAGGTGATATTATAAAACTCAGTTTAAAAGGAAATTATCACAAAATCGCGCGCAAAATACGTATGCAAATAAACGATTTAACATTTCTGGATATGTATTTCGATATAATATTTGTGGAATTAACTTCTCTCAGATTTAATGAAATTCTTCGTATTATTTTCTCAAATCGTAATTTATAGCTTTTATTTATAAATTGGTATAATATGTACAACGATATAATAATAAACTTAATGATTTTGTAACTTAAATTCCAGTCTTTGTCTCTTATTTTCTTTTCTCCAACCTAAAATTAATGCGCTACGTCCTTCGAGCTAGAAATCTAAAAAAATTTTCAGACATTGCGTTTGTTATAGAATAAGAGTTTCATATAACTCCGAGTTCATTAGAAAAACGTCTAGTGCGAACCTGTTCGTTCCTGTTTTCCTATTTCGCATTCCATTTTCGTCAGGTCAAGTATATTCCCTTCAGACGCACACCCTCCCTTCTTATTCGAGGGCTCGAGTTTGATGCAATCTCTCCTGTCATGCTCCAGGAGGATTATTTGTATATTTGCCAATGGCGTTGGAGGGTGTCGCCGTTGCAATCCGACCTGTATTCATCGAGAAAATAAGACCATCATCTCTCTGGAGTATCGGTCGTGGGGATTCGAAAGAATACATGTATTAGGTGTACAAAAAAGTTCTGAGCTTTAGATTTCATACAACCGAAATAACAATTTAAATTTTATGTCTTCTCGCCCTTTTGCGGTTTTAAAGCGTTGACATTTGGCCTTCTAAAATGCCATACGGTTTGGCGTTTGATGCATATAATCTCAAAAATCAGTAGTGTTCACGATGGCAATAACAAAAGAACATATTCGATTTTCCATCCACTTCGCGTTTCATCTGAAGAAAAATGCTACTGAAGCCACTGCAATGATTTGTGCTGCATATGGAGAGAACGCTGTAAGTCATACTACATGTAAAAGATAATATAAAAAATTTCGCCAAGGAGATTTCAGTCTTGAAGATGAACCGCGTGCTGGACGCCCTCAAAAGATTGAAACGAATGAATTGCACTGCTGGATATAAACTCTGCGCAAACTGAAAAGGAGCTTGCAGAACAGCTTGGCGTTACGCAGCAAACCATATCCGTACGTTTACATACGGTGGGAAAGGTTCAGAAGGAAGGCAGATGGGTTCCGCATGAATTGTCCGAAGACAACAAAAATCGTCGGCATGACACTGTACTCACTTTGCTTTCAAAGTTCCGGAAAAAAGATTTTCTGCACAAAATCATTACAGGCGATGAAAAGTGGATTCTTTATGATAACCCTAAATATAGAAAATCATGGGTTGACCCTGGTCAACCTTCAACATCGACACCAAAGTCCATCCACGCTAAGAAAGTTTTGTTCTGTATCTGGTGGGATTGGAAAAGTGTATTGTATTATGAATTGTTACAACCGGGTGAAATTATCACGGCAGACCGCTACCAACAACAATTGACCAATTTGAGCAATGCATTAGAAGAAAAGAGACCATTTACTGGCCGAAGACGTCGTAAAGTGATCTTGCTTCATGACAATGCTCGACCACATGTTGCGAAAGCGACTCAGGACCATATCTTTGCGTTAGGCTGGGAACTTTTCCCGCACGCGGCGTATAGCCCAGACATGGCGCCTTTCGATTACTATCTATTCTGATCGTTGCAGCATCATTTTTTTTTCTGATACACATTTCGTGAGATTTGAAGAGATACGAAAATGCATTGATGATTTTATCGCTTCGAAGCCGGTGAGCTTCTATCATCAAAGAATTCGCAAGCTACTCGAAAGATGGGAAAAGGTTGTTGATGTAAACGGGGAATATTTCACTGATTAATATTTTTTTGTTTGTTTTTGAATAAAGATTGAATTTTACAAAAAAAAGCTCAGAACTTTTTTGTACACCTAATATATATATATATATATATATATATATATATATATATATTGTAATATACGTATATATATGTGTATCATTTTATTGTTGACGTGTTATTTTAAACATGTTATTTGCGATAAATATCATCACATGCCTCGGTAGTCGAAAGGATAAGATGCCTGCCCGGTAAGTAGGAGATCCAGGTTCGCTTCCTGGTTGAGGTGGTATTTTTTCGCAAAATAATTACGAGTTTTGACGGTTCGTGGTCGGGCCTCGCCGTGACGCACACCCTCCCTTCTTTTTTTTAATCTTTCTTGTCGCAGATATCACTTTATCGAATTCAGAGCGGTCTCGAAACAAATTTTTAAGTTTCGCTAGCTATTAGACATCAAGAAACCTTTTGTCGTAAGAAAAACTTGATTTACATCCCATATATACAAAGTAACAAATTTCTACCTTCGGGACGTTCTGCGTATCGTACCGCAAAAATCTTTTTCCATTAGCGCGGGGACAAGCATATCCCTTCATCATCCTTCTTATCGTTGGCGCCATTTTGTCGGACCCACGAGCGGTCCGAAACAAATTTTAATAATTTCGTTAGCTATTAGATCTGGAAAAACCTTTCATCTTAAGAAAAAAACGTGATTTGTATCTCATATATACAGAGAATCAGTTTCCTTCTTTCGATCTAAGTTGTGTATCATAAAATTCGCATTCCGTTCTCGTCAGGACAAGCATATTCTCTTCAGATGTTCGTCGTCCTTCTTATCGCTAGCACTATTTTGTCGGATCTCACGAACGGTCCTGGAACAAATTTTAATAGTTTCGTTTGCTATTAGATCTAGAAAAATCTTTCGTCTTAAGAAAAACGTAATTTGTATATATGTGTAACGTCCGAAGAGCCGCCATTTATATTTTTTTTCCTCTTCCACGCATGTAATATCACCTTAATATAATTCATCGCCAGCGACCGAGAACGGCCATTAGCTCTCCTGCCGTTCCGCCTAACATGGCGCACCCCGCCATTATTATGCTACATAGATGTAATATTATTCTAACCGTCTTCTTCAATAATTATAAATATTAACATTTAATAACATATGTATTCGATTATCCTAACCACTTTCCTTACTAACTATAAACAACAATATTTGATATAATACACGAAATACTTTATAATTATACTTTAAAAATATTTAAATTATAATAATAAATATAATGTTCCTTAAACATACCTAAATATAATACCTGCATTAATAATAAGATCATGTTAATGATAACGATATTAATTTAATTAATTGTAAGATTATTACTACAATAAAGCTCGCATTACTGTTACGCGCATCATCTCCAGTCAGCCACGCACTGATTGGCCGATCAACGACCGCCATAGATATGCACATCTAGCCTAGCTCTATAATCTATGCCGCCGCCAACGCCACGTGCGTTGGCGTACCCACGCTACCGTCATGTTGCGCAACAGCGCCGCCGCAAGCACGCGCTACAACGCGTTCACTCATACATACTCTTCTACTCTTGTGCGCGTCGTCGAACAGTTGACATCGCAAGCGTCTTGCTCCGATCTCTAGTACGTAATTCAAGTTCTAGTTGCGTAGTTATTCAATTTCTAATTCGTATTCCATTCTATTTCTAGTTCATATTCCGCTATAATTTCTAGTTCTAAATAAGCGATTTTGATTGTTTATCTCGTATTAGTGAGTAAAGCTTCGTGAGTGTAACCTTTAGTTAATTGTTTAAATATATTAATATTAAATTCAAATCGCCACGTGTTCGTTCTTTCACACGCTCCATCACCGCTTTTATCCGCATTAGAATAAAGCTTCGCGCGTGCAACTTTTAATTAATCTCCTGAATATAATAATATAAAATTCGAATCACCATGTGTTTGCTTTTTCATACGGTTCATCACCGCGTCTACTAACAGAAGTGTTCACGAGGGCACGAAGCAATTAGGTGTTAATAGCAAGTCCAATATTGACTAATCGATTAATTCATAATTAAAGCAAGAATTCCGATCGTTTCTGGGGGCAAGGTGTTGTGCGTCATCCGCACTTACCACTGTTACGTCAAGATCGCGGAGGCCCCTCCGATAAGCTCAGCGGCAAATTATTGAAAACGCTCCCGAGGAATTTCAGCAAATTACGCGGCTGACCTTGCGATTAAACCGACGTCGAGTAATTATTTGACCGTGAGCGAATCAGTGAAACGGAAAAATTGGTTAGCCGGCGCGATAAAATGCCGTTGGGAGCGGGATTCGTCTCGTCAAGGTAATATCGTCCGCAGATGTTTTCTATGGTGTTACCTAATTCCCTGAGTACTTCCAGAAATACGATAAAAACCTCGGTACATTCGGGGCAAAGCTCGATGTCGCAGACTATTACGAGACTGGTACGGCAGCTATCACAATGATCCCGGACGGAAGTGTACCCAAACTGGAACGCGTGGGCCAGTTCCAGATGATATGTAAGCATCCCTTCTGGTATTTCTTCCTTGTATCGAAAGCACAGATATTCGGCACTGTTAGGGAACGATTCGGCGGTAGTGTCGTCTACGCGTCGATATCCAAATGTGGTAAGGCAATGCACCGTACTCATACGATATTTGTATACGGCAGCTGGGTGAGTGCGAGAGTCTCGTGGCTCGAGGAAACAAGGCGGGCACATTACGTCAAATAACGTGTGTTAACATTACGCGGCGAATATTCAACGTTAAATAATATTTCGAAACTAGAATATTTCTATACGCAACGGTAAAGCGGCTTAAAACCCTGCATGCCTTAAGGGAAAGTAGCAAGGGAGGCAAAAAAAAAGGGTCGATCGTAAAACCTTTCCGGTCGAGTGATGTGACTATGCGGCGGTCGCTCGACGCGAACAAAGCGAATTATGTAACCGAAAGAATCCGGAACACGACGAGTATACTTATATTCGTTTACATCTAATTTTCTTATACGTATACTCTTTCACCGGTGTAAACGTATGCCTGGTGGGAAAATGCGAAAGCAACCGGAAATAAAACTCAATGCATAATTCTCACTTACCTTTTGGTGTTTGCTCTACGCAGATACTCTTCGAGGGAGATATGTGGTCGAAAACTGCTTCCTTGGTAAGCTGCTACATGGGCATGGGCACGGATGGGGCTGGCAGGGCGCTCCAGAGGCGATCATGCACGAGGAGTTCGTACTCGCCGTCGTAAGTCATTCCTTCGCCGATGATTGCATTGTGGTCGTAAATCGCGGCCACGTGAAGGTCGTATTCGAGTCGCCGAAGTGCGTTGTTACGACCCGCGCGATTTTTCCGTGCCTTAGGCATTCGACAGAGGCTTTAGGCGTATATTATATTTAATGAAAAGGTTAGGGTTAGGATATTACATTCGGCTGCGAGCCAATTACGCATTGGTTCGTCGCGTTGGAATGCAGGAGCTACCGCGTGCTCGAAGTCCGATGTTTCCTTCGTGATAAGTGCGGATGACGCACAACACCTTGCCCCCAGAAACGATCGGAATTCTTGCTTTAGCCGTTAATTATTCGATAAAAGAAGACTTGAGTTATTATGAACGCCCGTTGCCTCTTTAGCCTCGCGAACACATCCGTTATTATCGGAATCTCGGAGACAAGGGATGAGATAATGAAGGACACGTGGCGTTAAGTAAAAATCGATATATTTAGATATTCACTGAATTTACTTACACTCACGAACAAAATGGTACGGAATACTAATAATATATATGTTAAATTAGAAATTGAAATAGCTAGGATTTGAACTAAATTTAGAGATTGAAATACACTTAAACTTGAACGAGACAAGGATTTAGGAACGATGCTCGCACGGTGTTCACTAATCGATGACGCGCACAAGAGTGAACGAGTATGGCCGCGCATTGTAACGCGTGCCTGCGGCGGCGCTGTTGCACAACATGGCGGCAGCGTGGGTACGCCAACGCACATGGCGTTGGCGGCGGCATAGACCATAGAGCTAGGCTAGATGTACATATCTATAGCGGTCGTTGGTCGGCCAATCAGTGCGTGGCTGACCGGAGATGATGCGCATAAAAGATGGATATCCAGCTCCTTTTTACTATCCGGTTTGATAGCCGAATTATTAGTATCCGGATATCGGATCGAAATTTGAAATATTTAAAATTGGTGCCATTAGTGCGAGATTCGAGACGCAGAGTCCTCTAGGAACAAAGCTAATCATTTTTTATCAGATTGGCTCTCTTTTGTACAATCTTTTTAAAGGTTTTAAAGGTTTAAAGGTGTATTTTCAATAATGCTGAAGTGCATTAGTGAAAAGTTTTCTAACTTAACCTACGAGAAGATATTAATAGCAAAGTAATTAGAGAAAATTATTGATAAATTCATCTTCTACATGGTGTAGACCTGAAGAATATATCGTTCATTTTATTGTTGCATTCAATTATAAAATATAATGGCACAAGGAAAATCTAACGTATGGAAATTTTTAAAAATATATAATAATGATGAAAAAAAAAATAGAAGGCGATTCACAAGTGAACAATAGTTCGCAAAAAAAAATTATGAGAGATAAAACGCCTAAATTATTCTCTACAAAACCTTTCTGGAATCACTTGAAAAGTAAACATCCATTGACAATAGAAAATGTAAGATATTGAGTTAGGCAGATGTTGAATAGACACGCGTATATATATATTAGCACGGTTATTATATTACAATATTCTGTATTGGTTTTCGAATGTCTCAATAGCGGATTGCCTCTATCTCGTTTTCTTTCCATCCTGTAGGAGGCGCTTCCCAATGTTTCGTTCCTAACTAAGACTCGTAACACTCTCTCCCTCGTTATTATTTAAAAGTTCAGCAGCTCAGGTCGTCTTCTAATTCTCTGTGAACGACGTGGCGCAGTCTTCGGAGTTAGGTCTGCAGCTTCCCTAGGTAAGGTTCCACAGGTTCCTGTTGCTCTTCAGGAGTGGGAGTGATAGCCCTTCTTGTGACCGGACTTTGTCCAGGTAGTGTATCTCTCGCCACTTCTGGGCTAAGTTGCACAGTTTCTTTTGTTTCAGGTTGATTTTGTGTCGGTATGGCTTCTTGCAGATGTCTCGGACTAAGGTGGTGCGTATTAGGTATATAGACATTGTCACTCATGCATGTGGACTTTATAATTTGGTCAACATGCCTTTGGTGTATCCTTCCGTTTACTTCCACTTCATACTGCAGTTTCCCTCTTCTGTTAATGATTTCTCCGAATTTCCATTTATTACTGTCATACATTCTAATCTGTACTCTATCTCCTCTGTTAAATTCTTTTCTTACTAGCAGATCATCATTCTTGCCTTCTTTTTGTTTTTCTTCTCCTCTTCTTACTAAGTCATTCCTTGTTCTATATAGTCTCTTGAACATCATCTCTCCAGGACTCAAACTCGTCGCACTATTTGGTGTTTTCCTGTACATCATCAGGAATTTATGAAGTTTGTCTTGTAGCAATCCTTCTTCATTAGCCATTGCTTTGAGTTTATTTTTGAAAGTTTGTACATATCTTTCTGCTTGCCCATTTGTGGATGGATGAAAAGGTGCAGTGAACTTTGCTTGAATCCCATTTTTCTTAAAAAATCTTAGCATTTCTTCTGATCTGAACTGTCTACCATTGTCTGAAACTTGGGTGATGGGTAGCCCGAAAGTGACATATAACTTTTTGAGTATGTTTATCGTTGATGTAGCTGTGATGGATGTAGTTGGTATGACTTCTAGCTACTTTGTGTAAGCATCTATAACCACCAGGAAATATTGATTCATGAATGGTTCGGCATAATCTATGTGAATTCGACTCCATGGCTCTTTAGGATATTCCCAGTAGTGTATTGATACTTTTACAAGATTTTTCTGCATTAAACAACACATCTTGCATTGTTTTACCATATGTTCAATATCTAAGTCAATATTTTTCCACCATACATAGCTCCTAGCTAATGCTTTCATCTTTACAATACCTGTATGCAGTTCCTCTAAGATTTGAGGTTGTAATTTCTTAGGTATTACAATTCTTGTACCATAAAAAATGCAGTTGTTTTGCAATGAAAATTCATGTAGTCTCTTTGGGTAGTCCATTTTGTCTGATTGAATGTCCAGGTACAGTTTTTGTAAGTCCGGGTCTTTTCTAGTCGCTTCTGTAATTTCTTGTAATGTTATGGGCATTTCAGAGATTTGGTTTAAATAGAATGCATCATCATCTGTTAGGTTTTCCTTTGTTGTTTCTGTAGAATTTATTTGTCTTGAGAAGTAGTCTGCATTTGCATGATCTGTAGTCTTCCTGAGTTTAATATCATAGTTAAACCCTGCTAAGAAATTTGCATAATGTACCAGTCTAATAGTTGTGGTTGCAGGTGTAGCCTTTTCAGGATGAAGTATTCTGACTAATAGTTGGTTGTCAATAATCAATGTGATTTTTCTTCCATAGCAGAATTGAAAAAACTTTTTTAGTCCCTATATTAACGCTGCTGCTTCTTTGTCCAGTTGGCTGTAACCTTTCTCGGCTTTAGATAGGGATCTTGATGCGAATGCTATGGGTCGTTCCGTCTTGTCTGGCATTATGTGTGATAACACTGCTCCGAATTCGGTAGGTGATGCATCTGACCCTAGCCAGGGTCACTGGTAAATTTCCATGAAATGGTGTCAGAACTTTTTTCCACACATTTCTTCCTTTAATTCTTGAAAAATCTTCTCACATTCTTTTGACCAGACAAATTTTGTATCTTTCTGTAACAGATTATAAAGTGGACTTAGTTTTGATGCCAGATTTGGAATAAACTGCTGATAATAATTTATCATCCCCAAAAAGGTACGTAGAGATGATACATCAATAGGACGTGGGCTATTTTTGATATCGTTAATTTTATCTTGAGTAGGATGTAATCCATTTTCATTTATTTTATGTCCCAGATAAGTTACTGACTTTTGGAAAAATTGACATTTCTTCCTATTTAGATGTAGTCCACATTTTTGTAATTTCTGGAAAACTGTTCTAATTCTTTGCAACAGCTGGATGTATGTTTTTCCTTGTAAGGTAATGTCATCAAAAAAACATGCTGTACCTTCTATTCCTTGTAGAGTTTGATCTATGTAACGTTGCCAAATATTTGGTGCTATTTTTACACCAAACATTAATCTTTTTACTTTATAGGTGCCCTTGCATGTGCTTATGGCCTGCATTTCTGCTGTATCATCATTGGTCATCATGTGTAAGTATGCTTTTATATTCATTTATATTCAGTATGCAGAAGTATTTTCCACCACTTAATTTTGAAAATATTTCTTCAATTCTTGGAATAGGGTAGTTATCGTTTTCGAGATTTTTGTTTATAGTTGCCCTATAGTCTGCACATAAGCGCACCTTTCCATTCTGCTTTATTACAGGAACTACCACCGGTGTGCCCCACTGCGAGTAAATAACTTTTTCTAATATTCCTGCATCCTCCAATCTGTCTATCTCTGCTTCCACTTGATCTTTGAGTGCGAACGGTACTGGACGTGCTTTCAAAAATACAGGTACTACTCCTTCTTTCAATTTAAATGCAGCTTGATAGTCTTTAATTTTTCCAATCTTTCCTGAAAATAATTCTTTATATTCTTCTATTAGGTTTCATAATTTATCTTGAAATTCTTTTTCAGTTATGTCCTTATTATTTTTATATATTGCATTCATTTCAAATTGTAAATTTAATTTTCTTAATCATTCTCTTCCTACCACTGGATTTACTTTTTTTTTTATCACAAATATTCTTCCTTGAACTTGCTTATCTTTGCATATAATTTTTATGTTGCCGGTCCCGATGGGTTGTATGACTTCACCTGTGTAAGTTCTCAATTTTACTGACGTATTTGTAAGTTTCAGGCCTTGGAAATTCTTGTTGAAATATTCAGCCGAGCATGTTGTAACTGCTGCACCGGTATCCAATTCTAAAGTATGTAATTTTCCATTTAAGTTTAATGTTATTTTGAATTTATCATTTTGTGTCATATTTTCCAATGGTATTTTATGTATCTCATATATCTCTTTATCGCTATCATGTGATGATGAATCTTCTTCAACTTTTAGTTGTTTTTGCTCCTTAAAACACACAGATTGTAGATGTCCTTTAGTCTTGCATTTCTTGCAAAACAGTTTATTTTTGAGTGCACTGACTAGCTGTATGATTATTTTTACTACAACGGAAACACTGTATTTCTTTTTGCTTTGTATCATTTTCTTTATTTGTGTATATATTTTTCCTGGATTTGTTTACTGATATTTTATTTATTATGTTAGGTTGTACTTCTTGTCCCATCTCTTTAGTTTCTGATTTAGACGTCTCTATGGCTATGGCAATTTTCATAATGTCATCAAACTTGGTATTTAGTGATTCCTGTAGCAGCCTCTCTTTTATCTCTGCATTACGCAGTCCTCGAATAAATTGGACTCTGAGGTGAGTTTCAAATGTTGTTTGTTTGCAATTATTGCAAACAAAGTTGCATTTTTCGCCTATTTCTTTTAACCCGGCTACATAGTTGCGATGCTTTCGTATTCTTGTTGCGTTCTAAGGCAAAACTTATGCTGTTGTGCTACTTCCCTAGGCCTCAGGTGCTATGTGGCTTCTCAGTATTTTCACTAATTCATCATACGATTTCGACTCAGATGTATTTGGTGCTGTTAAGTTTTTCAACATTTGGTAATGTTTCGGCCTGATACAGTTCAAAAAAATTTGTAATTTTGTGGTTTCGTTTGTAACACCCTTTAGGGTTATGTAATTTTGCAATCTTTGCAAATAGCTGGTAAATGATTCATTTACCTCGTCGTACGGCTGTAAGTTGATGCCGCTGATACTTTTCGTACCTTCATTTAGCAGTGCTTTTTGTAGATTTGCCTGTTGCAATTGCATGCCGCGCATTGTCTCCATCATCTGCGCCAGTACTTGCAATAGTTGTGCCTCCATTGTATTTCGTGACAGGGAAAACGGAAGGTTGTGAAGTGGGTTATCGTCACAGGAATTTGAGCTCCTGGATTGAAGGAAAAAGGTTGGTGGACACACTTGGGAGTACGTAATTTTTCCTTTTAAGGTTATGCTCGATGCACGTGTACCTACCACGCGTGTTACTTTTGTGCAGATTCACTTTTTTCACTTATCCTATCCTCGTTGCCAAGCTGTAAGATATTGAGTTAGGCAGATGTTGAATAGACACGCATATATATATATATATATATATATATATATATATATTAGCACGGTTATTATATTACATTATTCTATATTGGTTTTCGAATGTCTCAATAGCGGATTGCCTCTATCTCGTTTTCTTTCCATCCTGTAGGAGGCGCCTCCCAATGTTTCGTTCCTAACTAAAACTCGTAACAGAAAACATGGATGGAAATATAAATATCAACAAAGCTGAATGTGATCCACCAAGCTCTCCATCATCAATCTCAAAATCAAAATCTCATCAGCCTACTTTACAATCTTTAATTAAGAAAAAAGAAATGTGGTTTTTAGATGATCCAAAAACCATGAACATAATCAAAAATATCTGTGAGTATTTTTTATTTTTTTTATATATATTTTTATATATATTTAAGAGAAACGCTATATATTTTATAATATTATGAATAAATATTAAATAATTAAATATTTATGCTAATTTGTCAGTAATGTCATCGTCAAGTTATGTCTAATATTGTTCCTAACGAACAAACGTTCGTATTATAATAATAAATTAGTTATAAAGTTTAAAATTCTCAACTGTTTATTTTCGTTATATTTTAGACGAAATGATGACTCTTGATGCTGAACCATTCGCATTAGTTGAGCGAAAAGGCTTTCAAAGGTTAATAAAATATTTGGCATCGCAGTATCCTCTTGTAGAACATATTTTTCTGAAAAAATTATGCCACATCTGTATGAAAATTTGAAAACATGTTAAAGAAAAATTAATTACTGCGATAAACATATCGTTCTCCATCGATATTTGGACTAATCTAACAAACAACGAGTCATTTATAAGCCTGACAGCTCATTTCATACGAAGTGATGATATGCAAAGAGAAATACTTGTACTCAGCGCGAAACACTTTCCTGATAGTCATATTGGTTTCAATACTCTCAGTCAGATATTAAATGATGTGATGGAAGAATGGCATATAAGTTCTAGCCAAATTCATAAAAAGGATAATGATCGCCCACGTTTCGCAGTTCCAGAAAGCATGATTAATAGCATTATTCGTACTTACCACGATGATAAAGCGTTGTGGATTTGATAAAACATTTCGGAATACACGAAACATATTGATTTCCTATGCGAAAACGAATTCACGATTATATTGAAAATTATTTGACGTGTTTGGTCGCAAACTCGTCAACGCATCGATTTGAAGGGCAATCATAAACCGGTGATGCGTCGACTGTACCTTATACAACGTTGCATCTCGATCATTTCGAGCCTTTCGAAATTTTCAATGATGGTTATAAGTATATTTTAGTTTTGGTTGATTCATTTTCGCGTTTCACATGGCTTTTTCCAACTAAATCTACAAATTCTAGAGAAGTTAGACCATTTACGAAATTTGTTCAATATCTTCAATATCTGGGTTATCCGTCAGAAATCATTACTGATCACGGTACAGCATTTACGTCAGAGAAATTTTTACATTTTTGCAAAACTTAAATATTAAATTGCGACAAGTAGCAGTGGCTTCACCATGGGCGAATGGTATTGTAGAACACGTAAATCATTTCATCAAAAGTTCATTAGCAAAAATTATAGATTCCCCGGAGGATTGGAAGATAAAATTAAAAACACATTCAACACATCATAAATAGTACGCATAATTCGGCATTAAAATCTTCACCGTCGAGAGTATTCAGTTTCGAAAAAAGAGGGCAAGACGACCAACAAATAAAGTCGTTAGTAACCGAATTAGCAAAAACACCTATTTCTTTTGATGAACAAAGAGAAATCGTGAGGAATTTGGCTTCGAAAACAAATGAAAAATTGTGGGAATATAACTATGTTATTACGATAATCGATATAAGAAACAGTCGAAATATCGAGAAGGTGATTATGTCCTCGTGCGAATCACGCAAAACAAGCCTGGCGAACGTAAGAAACTCAAACCGAATTACAAGGACCGAATTACAAACCGTATATGATCGCGAAAATTCTAAATCACAATCGTTATATCATGAAGGACATTCCGGGATTCAATATAACACAATGTGCCTATAACATGATAAACTGAAATTTTGGGTCAACCTAGTGGAATCCTAGGAATATAATTAGTATTATTTTAGTTAAAATTAGAAGTTACATGATTGCTTTTCTTTTTTTCTATTCTATGCCATCATCGAGAAATTAAAAACAAATCTTAGTTTAAGAGGTATTATGATTAATTAAATATTTTAGATTACCTTATTAATCATTAAGCGTTGTGATAGGTTAAGTACTAGAATTTAAATGCGTTAGATGTAAGCTAGTTATGTAAAAAAAAAAGCAATTAATATTCTTAAGAAATCTATTGTGTTTGAAACATTTATATTTGATTTTATCCTGATTATTAATATTTGGTTTATATTTTCATGTTTAGTTTATATTTTGCTTACTTCCATTTTGTTATATATATATATATATATATATATATATATATATATATAGTTCAATTATGTTGTAATTTTCTGTTATTTAAGAAGGAAGAACGTTTTATATATATAGTACATTCGAGGCGAATGTAACATCAGAATGGCCGAGCTGTAAGAATTTTTAGACCACTCGTTACGTTGCTCCAATTGTGGTTACTTCGGCAACTAGCGGCGCTCATCACACATCACGTGAATATCACGATGAGACAGCGCATGCGTATTGTTCAGAAATTTGGAGAATCGGTCCGAAGCATGCCGATATTGCGCCGATTCGACACTCGATATCTCGCTTCATTAGTTATCGATTGAATAAGTAATTCGTTCCGATCTTTTGTAATAATCGAGTCTCGTAATCCGACACATTAGTTTCCAGTGCCATTTTCGGTAATGCGGAAGCACATTCGGTGTTCAATATTAATCATTGATTCAGATTTTGTGCGTGCATTTCGTTTCTTGCACGTGCGTAATTTTCGAGTATTGTTTTTGTTTAAATAAATTGATTTTATTTTTAAATACGAGTTTTAATTGTGCCATCCAAGATAAACTCCTCATCCAAGTTAAAGCTCTCAGAAATAATAAAGAAAAACTCTTCAAACCAGAGGTGGGCAGTATTTGAAATACATATTTAAATACATTTTGTATTTTGTATTTAAATCCTTTTTTTGAGTATATTTTGTATTTTGTATTTAAATATTTTTTTTAGAATATTTTGTATTTTGAATTTTATTTGTAAATATATTTAAATTTTGTAAAATGATCAACCAAACAACATCGTGTCTACTGTCTTTACAGTAGCTGAATTCGTCGAAATTATTAGTGTCGCTAGTTGCCGAAGTGATCGCAATCGGAGCAACGTAATGGATGGCCTATACAAATTCTTACAGCTCGGCCATACTGACGTTACATTCACCTCGAATGTATTATATATATATTTGCGCAAACTATATATATATATATATATATATATATATATATATATATATATATATATAAAACGTTCTTCCTTCTTAAATAACAAAAAAATTACAACATAATTGAGCAATATATATATATATATTAGGTGTATAAAAAAGTTCTGAGCTTTAGATTTCATACAACCGAAATAACAATTTAAATTTTATATATCTTCCCGCTCTTTTGCGATTTTAAAGCGTTGACATTTGGCCTTCTAAAATGCCATACGGTTTGGCGTTTGATGCACATAACTTCAAAAATCAGTAGTGTTCACGATGGCAATAACAAAAGAGCATATTCGATTTTCCACTTCGCGTTTCATCTGAAGAAAAATGCTGTTGAAGCCACTGCAATGATTTGTGCTGCATATGGAGAGAACGCTGTAAGTCATACTACATGTAAAAGACGGTATCAAAAATTTCGCCAAGGAGATTTCAGTCTTAAAGATGAACCGCGTGCTGGACGCCCTCAAAAGATTGAAACGGACGAATTGCAAGCACTGCTGGATATAAACTCTGCGCAAACTGAAAAGGAGCTTGCAGAATAGCTTGGCGTTACGCAGCAAACCATTTCCGTACGTTTACATACGATGGGAAAGGAAGGCAGATGGGTTCCGCATGAATTGTCCGAAGACAACAAAAATCGTCGGCGTGACACTGTACTCACTTTGCTTTCAAAGTTCTGGAAAAAAGATTTTCTGCACAAAATCATTACAGGCGATGAAAAGTGGATTCTTTATGATAACTCTAAACGTAGAAAATCATGGATTAACTTTGGTCAACCTTCGACATCAACGCCAAAACCCAATATCCACGCCAAGAAGGTTTTGCTCTGTATCTGGTGGGATTGGAAAGGTGTGTTGTCTTACGAGTTGTTACAACCGGGTGAAACAATCACGGCAGATCGCTATCAACAACAATATATATATTTATATTTCGCTGATTATTATTTTTTTGTTTGTTTTTGAATAAAAATTGAATTTTACAAAAAAAAGCTCAGAACATTTTTGTACACCTGATATCTATACATACATCTTCGCAATAATTATTATTAGTTCTTTTTTGCTTGTTCTTTATAAAATTGACTATATATTAATATATAAACATATATAAATATTGATATTAATATAAATAGATGTTAATGTAGATGTTAATGTATATATATATATATTGAAACATTTTATTTAGTTTTTGTATATTTTTGTTCGTATATTTAATAAGAAATAAAATACGTATTGACTGTAAATTGTGTAATTATTGGATAAAAATATTAAACAAATCTTAATTAAATATTATAAATCATTCTTTATTGTAAATCTTTATTTTTACAATAAAACAAACTAAAGACTAGACATAAACTAAAGTAGTAAATAAACTAAAAAACCTTTTTTAAGAATATTCTTAAAAAGTAATATTAAAGAAACATAATATTTTTGAAACATATTTTGAAACATATAATGTTCAAATATTAAAAAAAACAAACAAATTTTTTAAACATAAATTCAGAACATACATTCTACTTTCATTCATCTCTGAACTAAAAAAATAATAACAAAAATATTTTTAACGAAATAAATGTATAAAATAAAATTCAAAACATTCTTTAAATCATAAAATAATTAAAAAAAATCTTTATCTTTAACGAAATAAATGCTTAAAATTAATTTAACATTTTTGGTTAGCTTTTTTAATAATAAAAGAAAAAATATTTTCTATTTATTTTGTAAATCTAAATTTATTATTATAACGGTTCATCCTCGCCGGGCGTGTTGTGCGAGTTCGGATGCGCGGACGTGCTCATCGGTTGCCGGATTCGGTAATTAATAAAATTATTTAACTCGGATGTTTTGTTAAAAGAGTGTATATTTATTTGAATTAATCCAGGTGGATACATAGCGGTGTTGATTCGCCGTGAGATTCTCGGTGCGGGCGAAGTATGCGCGGTGCGCGCGACACGTGCGTCGGGGCAAGAGATTGGCTCGCATCGGGGCCTACTGGTCGCGTAGGCACGTGATCGAGCGTGATTCGGCGATAGCGCTCGCAGTGCGTGCCGCAGTATTTTCGCGCGGTCGATGTGCGTTTGAATGTCAGGAGGGAGAATGCTTGCTCTGGTTCGTAAATTTTGCACGAGAGATAAGTATGCTTGTTGGGGACTGAGAATATTCCGTCCCGTATGCTCGTGTATAAGCGGGATTGATGAGACCGAGAATGCTCTATCTCAGAATGGAAGATAGAAGGAATAAGTGACAAGTATGCTTATCGGAGACTAAGAATGTTCCGATCCGGTTTGCTCGTATCGTTAGTAAGAAAGCGTTGAGACTGAGAATGCTCTGTCTCGAGGGAAACGAGAGTCAAGTATGCTTGACGAGGACTAAGAATACTTTGTCCCGATTTTTTCATCTTTGTGAATAGATGATACCTGGTGTCGAGTATGCTCGGTGGAGATCAGGAATGCCTGGTTTATTGGTATCGGTCGGAGATGTGAACAGGTCGTAGAATCGAATCGGTCTGGTCTGTCTTATCGTGGATCGACCGGATTTATATATCCGGCCGCGTCTGCTATTTTGCGCTAATAAAATAACAGCAGTGTTGATTCGCCTAGCTCGCTTGTTGGCAGGTGTTATGTGCTGTTCGCCGTGAAGTATGTGCGGTGTACTCGGAGTGCGCGGCGCGTGCATCGAAGCGAGAGATTGATTCGTGTCGGGGCCTATTGGTCGCGTAAGCGCGTGATTGGTTAAACGGTGGTTCGTCGATAGCGCTGCAGTGCTCGCAGTGCGTGCGGCGTTATTCAGTATTTCCGCGCGGTTAATGTGCGTTCAAATGCCAGGAGTGAGAATGCTCGCTCCTGTTCGTGGATTTTACACGAGAGACAAGTATGCTTGTCGGAGACCGAGAATACTCCGTCCCGTGTGCTCGTATTGTTAGCAAGAAAGCGTTGAGACTGAGAATGCTCTGTCTCGGAAAAAGCGAGAGCCAAGTATACTTGACGGGACTGAGAATGCTCTGTCGATTTTCTCATTTTTGCAGATGGATGATACCTGGTGTAAAAATCGTCGAATATGCACGGCGGAGATCAGGAATGCCTGTTCTCGGTTTTCGGTATCGGTCGGAGAATGGAACAGAGGATGAATCGAAGGATCGGATTGGACAGATTATTTTATTCTAGATCGGCCGGGTTTGTATACCCGGCCGCATTTGTTATTTTGTGTTAACAAAATAATGCGGGTCGTCGACAGTGTTGACACTCACGTGGCGAATGCGTGTTCGGTTGCGCGCGCAATGATCGGTGCGTTCGGTATCTCAGGCGCGCGCATCGGTCGGTGTGTTTAATAGCGGGCGCGGAGCCCGGTCGCACTTACTGACTAGAACGATGCGCGCGAGGCGTATCGTTACATTATTAATATATTACTTTAACTGTATTAATTATCTTTTCTTTGTATTTTTATTAGTTCCTGTAACAGTTTATTCTTTTCCTCGCGTAATTTATTTGTGATTAGTAATTGCTTTTCGTATGATTTTCTCATTTTTTTGTATTCATTTGTAACGGGGCACATCCCTCCGCTCCGTTCCTCCTCCGATTTTCCCCCGACCGACCATCCGTCGGGGATCGCCGAACAATAGGCGAAGTGTGGCAGTGGCCGCAAGAGGCATTTATGCCTCTTTTTTTTAAGTATTACGATACGCGATACTCCGAAGCGTCGGAGAAATACCGTGAAAATATGTTTGTTTTCGTGGTATTTCCTCACACCGCGCCACGCGTCGCGCCACCAAGCGCTAGCGCACCCCGCGCCGCACCACGCACCGTACCACCGAGCGTAAATGCGTCCCGCGCCGCATCAACGCCGCGCCATGCAAGCGAACGAGCATCCTGCACCGCGCCACGACCGCGTCTACAAGCGCGTGACCATCCCCGCACCGCGTCGTTACCTTCCCACCGAATTCCTTCCCTACTCTTAAACATCCCCCGCTCCTATTCCTTATAATCCCCAAAAAACCAATTATACTCGATCCTTTTTTTCCGCTCCTGGGAAGAGAGATGCTAACCCCAAGATCGACCAATCCGACCGAAAATACCGAGGTCGATCTCGGGTATAAAAAAGCATCGCTCTCCATAGGAAATCACTCCTCGTTGACTCCTGTTCCTCGCTCGTTTTCCAAGAGCACGTCTCAAGGAAGCGAGCATTCGAAATCGGTAGAAAGCCTGAGTTTTGGGGCCCTCCCCAACGCGCCAAGTTCGCTTGGCCTGGCCGAAAGCCGTAGCTCCAAATTTTTCACGGCAAGCCGAGAGTTGCTGGGGTCTCCCCAGCGTGTCGAGTTCGCTCGATCCGACTCCGCCGTTCCCGAGATTTCTTCACCGGGTATCGGGGTTCTCCCACCGTTCCTCTCCGAGGTACGCACCGGGGTACGCCTTGGTCGGCCGAATACACTCGGCACCGACGCCTCTTTCTCCGCACACAGCTGGGCCCCTCCCCGGCTGGCCGAGTTCACTCGGCACTCACTAAGACAGACGAGGGGTACACCTTCGAGCCCTCTCGGCAGGGAAACGGAACGGGCCCACCCGTTCTCCGATCTAAACGATCCGACAACCTCGCGAATATCTCACCCTCGTGACAACGCCCGCAACACGCGTGCACGTTTTAAATCACCGCTGATTTAAAGGTCCGCGACGAACACGTGCGACACCGCCGCCGCCGCGCGCGCCCCGCGCCACCAAACTTCGCACAGCGACCAGTATCGCGCCGACCGCCAGAGCGATACCTCATTTGTATCCAAACAATATCCGCGCGCCGATCGCCATCTCGCCCGTCCACGATCACGGTCATTCGCGATCGGTGCATTCCATCGCACCATTGTTATTTGAATAAATCATTGTTATTTCTTATAATTATCGCCTAACAACTAGATAACCAAATTTCTGTCTCCAACGTCCTCGCTTCCTCCTCCTGATAACCGACTGACCGCTCTCCGCGCGGGAAAGCGAGACCGTTTTATATTTATTATTTCTTTTTGCATCTCACATTTAGTCTTATTTTCTTTAT
>NW_028297141.1:7500-10000 GCF_055798465.1 Pogonomyrmex barbatus
CAATTTTATAATCCTGTGTCCTTAAAATATCAATACTTATATAATTGCATAGTAAAATATAATATTACAATATAAACATTATATTTCGTTATATAAGTTTAAAAATTAACATAACTGTAATAACTAAGCATTATGCACCTTCTAATACAGAAACACTAAAAGTATTCCCACGCAAACACTCCAATGCGTGTGATACGTTATTAGGGACAGCATTCATGCATGAATGCTTTAAAAGTAAAGATATAAACACGGATAACAGCAACACTTTATCAAAGGCACCAATCCAGATATCAATGACGAATAAATGTTTATTTATTAATACGAAAGTTATTTATTGCGCTGCCCGGCTAATCGGAGGTTCCGCCGAGAGCGAAGAGCAACACGCCGCGAGTCGACTTTTGCATCGCCCGTACGCCGGAGGTACTGCCCGAGCCCGTCGGAGGTACCGCCGAGAGCGAAAGCAACACGCCGCGAGCCAACTTTTGCATCGCCCTTACGCCGGAGGTACCGCCGAGAACGAAAGCAACACGCCGCGAGCCGACTTTTGCATCGCCCGTACGCCGGAGGTATCGCCGAGAGCGAAAGCAACACGCCGCGAGTGGACTTTGTCGCGCGGCAACGTCGGAGGTAATGCCCGAGCCCGTCGGAGGTACCGCCGAGAACGAAAGCAACACGCCGCGCGCGGACTTTGTCGTGCGACACCGTCGGAGGTACTGCCCGAGCCCGTCGGAGGTACCGCCGAGAAAGAAAGCAACACGCCGCGAGTCGACTTTTGCATCGCCCGAAAGCCGGAGGTACCGCCGAAAGCGAAAGCAACACGCCGCGAGTGGACTTTGTCGCGCGACAATGTCGGAGGTACAGCCCGAGCCTGCCGGAGGTACCGCCGAGAACGAAAGCAACACGCCGCGAGCCGACTTTTGCATCGGCCGTACGCCGGAGGTACCGCCGAGAGCGAAAGCAACACGCCGCGAGTGGACTTTGTCGCGCGACAATGTCGGAGGTACAGCCCGAGCCCGTCGGAGGTACCGCCGAGAGAGAAAGCAACACGCCGCGCGCGGACTTTATCGTGCGACATCGACGGATGTATCGCCCGAGCGAGCGTCCGGAGGTACCGCCGAGAGCGAAAGCAACACGCCGCGAGTCGACCTTTGCATCGCCCGAAAGCCGGAGGTACCGCCGAGAGCGAAAGCAACACGCCGCGAGTGGACTTTGTCGCGCGACAATGTCGGAGGTACAGCCCGAGCCCGTCGGAGGTACCGCCGAGAACGAAAGCAACACGCCGCGCGCTGACTTTGTCGTGCGACACCGTCGGAGGTACCGCCCGAGCCCGTCGGAGGTACCGCCGAGAAAGAAAGCAACACGCCGCGAGTCGACTTTTGCATCGCCCGAAAGCCGGAGGTACCGCCGAGAGCGAAAGCAACACGCCGCGAGTGGACTTTGTCGCGCGACAATGTCGGAGGTACTGCCCGAGCCAGCCGGAGGTACCGCCGAGAACGAAAGCAACACGCCGCGCGCGGACTTTATCGTGCGACATCGACGGAGGTACCGCCCGAGCGAGCGTCCGGAGGTACCGCCGAGAGCGAAAGCAACACGCCGCGAGTCGACTTTTGCATCGCCCGTAAGCCGGAGGTACCGCCGAGAGCGAAAGCAACACGCCGCGAGTGGACTTTGTCGTGCGACACCGTCGGAGGTACCTCCCGAGCCCGTCGGAGGTACCGCCGAGAACGAAAGCAACACGCCGCGAGCCGACTTTTGCATGGCCCGTACGCCGGAGGTACCGCCGAGAGCGAAAGCAACACGCCGCGAGTGGACTTTGTCGCGCGACAATGTCGGAGGTACAGCCCGAGCCCGTCGGAGGTACCGCCGAGAGAGAAAGCAACACGCCGCGCGCGGACTTTATCGTGCGACATCGACGGATGTATCGCCCGAGCGAGCGTCCGGAGGTACCGCCGAGAGCGAAAGCAACACGCCGCGAGTCGACCTTTGCATCGCCCGAAAGCCGGAGGTACCGCCGAGAGCGAAAGCAACACGCCGCGAGTGGACTTTGTCGCGCGACAATGTCGGAGGTACAGCCCGAGCCCGTCGGAGGTACCGCCGAGAACGAAAGCAACACGCCGCGCGCTGACTTTGTCGTGCGACACCGTCGGAGGTACCGCCCGAGCCCGTCGGAGGTACCGCCGAGAAAGAAAGCAACACGCCGCGAGTCGACTTTTGCATCGCCCGAAAGCCGGAGGTACCGCCGAGAGCGAAAGCAACACGCCGCGAGTGGACTTTGTCGCGCGACAATGTCGGAGGTACTGCCCGAGCCAGCCGGAGGTACCGCCGAGAACGAAAGCAACACGCCGCGCGCGGACTTTATCGTGCGACATCGACGGAGGTACCGCCCGAGCGAGCGTCCGGAGGTACCGCCGAGAGCGAAAGCAACACGCCGCGAGTCGACTTTTGCATCGCCCGTAAGCCGGAGGTACCGCCGAGAGCGAAAGCAACACGCCGCGAGTGG
>NW_028297141.1:22500-27500 GCF_055798465.1 Pogonomyrmex barbatus
GAAAGCAACACGCCGCGAGTGGACTTTGTCGCGCGACAATGTCGGAGGTACAGCCCGAGCCCGTCGGAGGTACCGCCGAGAACGAAAGCAACACGCCGCGCGCTGACTTTGTCGTGCGACACCGTCGGAGGTACCGCCCGAGCCCGTCGGAGGTACCGCCGAGAAAGAAAGCAACACGCCGCGAGTCGACTTTTGCATCGCCCGAAAGCCGGAGGTACCGCCGAGAGCGAAAGCAACACGCCGCGAGTGGACTTTGTCGCGCGACAATGTCGGAGGTACTGCCCGAGCCAGCCGGAGGTACCGCCGAGAACGAAAGCAACACGCCGCGCGCGGACTTTATCGTGCGACATCGACGGAGGTACCGCCCGAGCGAGCGTCCGGAGGTACCGCCGAGAGCGAAAGCAACACGCCGCGAGCGGACTTTAGCGTTTGCGAAAGCAACACGCCGCGAGCGGACTTTAACGCACGAACGGCCGTACGCGCCACGTCGTGCGAAAGCAACACGCCGCGAGCGGACTTAACGTTTGCGAAAGCAACACGCCGCGAGCGGACTTTAGCGTTTGCGAAAGCAACACGCCGCGAGCGGACTTTAGCGTTTGCGAAAGCAACACGCCGCGAGCGGACTTTAACGCACGAACGGCCGTACGCGCCACGTCGTGCGAAAGCAACACGCCGCGAGCGGACTTTAACGCACGAACGGCCGTACGCGCCACGTCGTGCGAAAGCAACACGCCGCGAGCGGACTTTAACGCACGAACGGCCGTACGCGCCACGTCGTGCGAAAGCAACACGCCGCGAGCGGACTTTAACGCACGAACGGCCGTACGCGCCACGTCGTGCGAAAGCAACACGCCGCGAGCGGACTTAACGTTTGCGAAAGCAACACGCCGCGAGCGGACTTAACGTTTGCGAAAGCAACACGCCGCGAGCGGACTTTAGCGTTTGCGAAAGCAACACGCCGCGAGCGGACTTTAACGCACGAACGGCCGTACGCGCCACGTCGTGCGAAAGCAACACGCCGCGAGCGGACTTTAACGCACGAACGGCCGTACGCGCCACGTCGTGCGAAAGCAACACGCCGCGAGCGGACTTAACGTTTGCGAAAGCAACACGCCGCGAGCGGACTTTAGCGTTTGCGAAAGCAACACGCCGCGAGCGGACTTTAACGCACGAACGGCCGTACGCGCCACGTCGTGCGAAAGCAACACGCCGCGAGCGGACTTTAACGCACGAACGGCCGTACGCGCCACGTCGTGCGAAAGCAACACGCCGCGAGCGGACTTAACGTTTGCGAAAGCAACACGCCGCGAGCGGACTTTAGCGTTTGCGAAAGCAACACGCCGCGAGCGGACTTAACGTTTGCGAAAGCAACACGCCGCGAGCGGACTTTAGCGTTTGCGAAAGCAACACGCCGCGAGCGGACTTTAGCGTTTGCGAAAGCAACACGCCGCGAGCGGACTTTAACGCACGAACGGCCGTACGCGCCACGTCGTGCGAAAGCAACACGCCGCGAGCGGACTTAACGTTTGCGAAAGCAACACGCCGCGAGCGGACTTAACGTTTGCGAAAGCAACACGCCGCGAGCGGACTTTAGCGTTTGCGAAAGCAACACGCCGCGAGCGGACTTTAACGCACGAACGGCCGTGCGCGCCACGTCGTGCGAAAGCAACACGCCGCGAGCGGACTTTAGCGTTTGCGAAAGCAACACGCAGCGCGCGAGCCTGTGTAGTGCCTGTCCGCGGGAGGCGCGATTAAAGTATCAGTCATTCGTGTGCTACAATTTTATAATCCTGTGTCCTTAAAATATCAATACTTATATAATTGCATAGTAAAATATAATATTACAATATAAACATTATATTTCGTTATATAAGTTTAAAAATTAACATAACTGTAATAACTAAGCATTATGCACCTTCTAATACAGAAACACTAAAAGTATTCCCACGCAAACACTCCAATGCGTGTGATACGTTATTAGGGACAGCATTCATGCATGAATGCTTTAAAAGTAAAGATATAAACACGGATAACAGCAACACTTTATCAAAGGCACCAATCCAGATATCAATGACGAATAAATGTTTATTTATTAATACGAAAGTTATTTATTGCGCTGCCCGGCTAATCGGAGGTTCCGCCGAGAGCGAAGAGCAACACGCCGCGAGTCGACTTTTGCATCGCCCGTACGCCGGAGGTACTGCCCGAGCCCGTCGGAGGTACCGCCGAGAGCGAAAGCAACACGCCGCGAGCCAACTTTTGCATCGCCCTTACGCCGGAGGTACCGCCGAGAACGAAAGCAACACGCCGCGAGCCGACTTTTGCATCGCCCGTACGCCGGAGGTATCGCCGAGAGCGAAAGCAACACGCCGCGAGTGGACTTTGTCGCGCGGCAACGTCGGAGGTAATGCCCGAGCCCGTCGGAGGTACCGCCGAGAACGAAAGCAACACGCCGCGCGCGGACTTTGTCGTGCGACACCGTCGGAGGTACTGCCCGAGCCCGTCGGAGGTACCGCCGAGAAAGAAAGCAACACGCCGCGAGTCGACTTTTGCATCGCCCGAAAGCCGGAGGTACCGCCGAAAGCGAAAGCAACACGCCGCGAGTGGACTTTGTCGCGCGACAATGTCGGAGGTACAGCCCGAGCCTGCCGGAGGTACCGCCGAGAACGAAAGCAACACGCCGCGAGCCGACTTTTGCATCGGCCGTACGCCGGAGGTACCGCCGAGAGCGAAAGCAACACGCCGCGAGTGGACTTTGTCGCGCGACAATGTCGGAGGTACAGCCCGAGCCCGTCGGAGGTACCGCCGAGAGAGAAAGCAACACGCCGCGCGCGGACTTTATCGTGCGACATCGACGGATGTATCGCCCGAGCGAGCGTCCGGAGGTACCGCCGAGAGCGAAAGCAACACGCCGCGAGTCGACCTTTGCATCGCCCGAAAGCCGGAGGTACCGCCGAGAGCGAAAGCAACACGCCGCGAGTGGACTTTGTCGCGCGACAATGTCGGAGGTACAGCCCGAGCCCGTCGGAGGTACCGCCGAGAACGAAAGCAACACGCCGCGCGCTGACTTTGTCGTGCGACACCGTCGGAGGTACCGCCCGAGCCCGTCGGAGGTACCGCCGAGAAAGAAAGCAACACGCCGCGAGTCGACTTTTGCATCGCCCGAAAGCCGGAGGTACCGCCGAGAGCGAAAGCAACACGCCGCGAGTGGACTTTGTCGCGCGACAATGTCGGAGGTACTGCCCGAGCCAGCCGGAGGTACCGCCGAGAACGAAAGCAACACGCCGCGCGCGGACTTTATCGTGCGACATCGACGGAGGTACCGCCCGAGCGAGCGTCCGGAGGTACCGCCGAGAGCGAAAGCAACACGCCGCGAGTCGACTTTTGCATCGCCCGTAAGCCGGAGGTACCGCCGAGAGCGAAAGCAACACGCCGCGAGTGGACTTTGTCGTGCGACACCGTCGGAGGTACCTCCCGAGCCCGTCGGAGGTACCGCCGAGAACGAAAGCAACACGCCGCGAGCCGACTTTTGCATGGCCCGTACGCCGGAGGTACCGCCGAGAGCGAAAGCAACACGCCGCGAGTGGACTTTGTCGCGCGACAATGTCGGAGGTACAGCCCGAGCCCGTCGGAGGTACCGCCGAGAGAGAAAGCAACACGCCGCGCGCGGACTTTATCGTGCGACATCGACGGATGTATCGCCCGAGCGAGCGTCCGGAGGTACCGCCGAGAGCGAAAGCAACACGCCGCGAGTCGACCTTTGCATCGCCCGAAAGCCGGAGGTACCGCCGAGAGCGAAAGCAACACGCCGCGAGTGGACTTTGTCGCGCGACAATGTCGGAGGTACAGCCCGAGCCCGTCGGAGGTACCGCCGAGAACGAAAGCAACACGCCGCGCGCTGACTTTGTCGTGCGACACCGTCGGAGGTACCGCCCGAGCCCGTCGGAGGTACCGCCGAGAAAGAAAGCAACACGCCGCGAGTCGACTTTTGCATCGCCCGAAAGCCGGAGGTACCGCCGAGAGCGAAAGCAACACGCCGCGAGTGGACTTTGTCGCGCGACAATGTCGGAGGTACTGCCCGAGCCAGCCGGAGGTACCGCCGAGAACGAAAGCAACACGCCGCGCGCGGACTTTATCGTGCGACATCGACGGAGGTACCGCCCGAGCGAGCGTCCGGAGGTACCGCCGAGAGCGAAAGCAACACGCCGCGAGTCGACTTTTGCATCGCCCGTAAGCCGGAGGTACCGCCGAGAGCGAAAGCAACACGCCGCGAGTGGACTTTGTCGTGCGACACCGTCGGAGGTACCTCCCGAGCCCGTCGGAGGTACCGCCGAGAACGAAAGCAACACGCCGCGAGCCGACTTTTGCATGGCCCGTACGCCGGAGGTACCGCCGAGAGCGAAAGCAACACGCCGCGAGTGGACTTTGTCACGCGGCTACGTCGGAGGTACCACCCGAGCCCGTCGGAGGTACCGCCGAGAACGAAAGCAACACGCCGCGCGCGGACTTTATCGTGCGACACCGTCGGAGGTACCGCCCGAGCCCGTCGGAGGTACCGCCGAGAACGAAAGCAACACGCCGCGAGCCGACTTTTGCATCGCCCGTACGCCGGAGGTACCGCCGAGAGAGAAAGCAACACGCCGCGCGCGGACTTTGTCGTGCGACATCGCCGGAGGTACCGCCCGAGCCCGTCGGAGGTACCGCCGTGACGTCGGAGGTACCGCCGAGCCCGTCGGAGGTACCGCCGAGCCTGTCGGTGCTCCTTACAAGTATCCGTTTTCGGCCATCGGGACGCCCGATTTTGTTTAATGTCATCTCTTTTTCTTCGATCCATCCCGTCTGTGCTGTCGTTCGGTCGCTGTCGACCCGTTCGGATCGATCATCGTAATCCGATCGTTCGCAGCGACTAAGTCCCGTTCGCCTCGTTTCATCGGCGCTCGCGCCCATAAGCGGCCGTGCGTAAGGCCGTGCGTCGCCGACCGCTTGGCCGGCCGGTTGGG
>NW_028297142.1:2500-7500 GCF_055798465.1 Pogonomyrmex barbatus
AAGCAACACGCCGCGAGCGGACTTTAACGCACGAACGGCCGTACGCGCCACGTCGTGCGAAAGCAACACGCCGCGAGCGGACTTAACGTTTGCGAAAGCAACACGCCGCGAGCGGACTTAACGTTTGCGAAAGCAACACGCCGCGAGCGGACTTTAGCGTTTGCGAAAGCAACACGCCGCGAGCGGACTTTAACGCACGAACGGCCGTACGCGCCACGTCGTGCGAAAGCAACACGCCGCGAGCGGACTTTAACGCACGAACGGCCGTACGCGCCACGTCGTGCGAAAGCAACACGCCGCGAGCGGACTTAACGTTTGCGAAAGCAACACGCCGCGAGCGGACTTTAGCGTTTGCGAAAGCAACACGCCGCGAGCGGACTTTAACGCACGAACGGCCGTACGCGCCACGTCGTGCGAAAGCAACACGCCGCGAGCGGACTTTAACGCACGAACGGCCGTACGCGCCACGTCGTGCGAAAGCAACACGCCGCGAGCGGACTTAACGTTTGCGAAAGCAACACGCCGCGAGCGGACTTTAGCGTTTGCGAAAGCAACACGCCGCGAGCGGACTTAACGTTTGCGAAAGCAACACGCCGCGAGCGGACTTTAGCGTTTGCGAAAGCAACACGCCGCGAGCGGACTTTAGCGTTTGCGAAAGCAACACGCCGCGAGCGGACTTTAACGCACGAACGGCCGTACGCGCCACGTCGTGCGAAAGCAACACGCCGCGAGCGGACTTAACGTTTGCGAAAGCAACACGCCGCGAGCGGACTTAACGTTTGCGAAAGCAACACGCCGCGAGCGGACTTTAGCGTTTGCGAAAGCAACACGCCGCGAGCGGACTTTAACGCACGAACGGCCGTGCGCGCCACGTCGTGCGAAAGCAACACGCCGCGAGCGGACTTTAGCGTTTGCGAAAGCAACACGCAGCGCGCGAGCCTGTGTAGTGCCTGTCCGCGGGAGGCGCGATTAAAGTATCAGTCATTCGTGTGCTACAATTTTATAATCCTGTGTCCTTAAAATATCAATACTTATATAATTGCATAGTAAAATATAATATTACAATATAAACATTATATTTCGTTATATAAGTTTAAAAATTAACATAACTGTAATAACTAAGCATTATGCACCTTCTAATACAGAAACACTAAAAGTATTCCCACGCAAACACTCCAATGCGTGTGATACGTTATTAGGGACAGCATTCATGCATGAATGCTTTAAAAGTAAAGATATAAACACGGATAACAGCAACACTTTATCAAAGGCACCAATCCAGATATCAATGACGAATAAATGTTTATTTATTAATACGAAAGTTATTTATTGCGCTGCCCGGCTAATCGGAGGTTCCGCCGAGAGCGAAGAGCAACACGCCGCGAGTCGACTTTTGCATCGCCCGTACGCCGGAGGTACTGCCCGAGCCCGTCGGAGGTACCGCCGAGAGCGAAAGCAACACGCCGCGAGCCAACTTTTGCATCGCCCTTACGCCGGAGGTACCGCCGAGAACGAAAGCAACACGCCGCGAGCCGACTTTTGCATCGCCCGTACGCCGGAGGTATCGCCGAGAGCGAAAGCAACACGCCGCGAGTGGACTTTGTCGCGCGGCAACGTCGGAGGTAATGCCCGAGCCCGTCGGAGGTACCGCCGAGAACGAAAGCAACACGCCGCGCGCGGACTTTGTCGTGCGACACCGTCGGAGGTACTGCCCGAGCCCGTCGGAGGTACCGCCGAGAAAGAAAGCAACACGCCGCGAGTCGACTTTTGCATCGCCCGAAAGCCGGAGGTACCGCCGAAAGCGAAAGCAACACGCCGCGAGTGGACTTTGTCGCGCGACAATGTCGGAGGTACAGCCCGAGCCTGCCGGAGGTACCGCCGAGAACGAAAGCAACACGCCGCGAGCCGACTTTTGCATCGGCCGTACGCCGGAGGTACCGCCGAGAGCGAAAGCAACACGCCGCGAGTGGACTTTGTCGCGCGACAATGTCGGAGGTACAGCCCGAGCCCGTCGGAGGTACCGCCGAGAGAGAAAGCAACACGCCGCGCGCGGACTTTATCGTGCGACATCGACGGATGTATCGCCCGAGCGAGCGTCCGGAGGTACCGCCGAGAGCGAAAGCAACACGCCGCGAGTCGACCTTTGCATCGCCCGAAAGCCGGAGGTACCGCCGAGAGCGAAAGCAACACGCCGCGAGTGGACTTTGTCGCGCGACAATGTCGGAGGTACAGCCCGAGCCCGTCGGAGGTACCGCCGAGAACGAAAGCAACACGCCGCGCGCTGACTTTGTCGTGCGACACCGTCGGAGGTACCGCCCGAGCCCGTCGGAGGTACCGCCGAGAAAGAAAGCAACACGCCGCGAGTCGACTTTTGCATCGCCCGAAAGCCGGAGGTACCGCCGAGAGCGAAAGCAACACGCCGCGAGTGGACTTTGTCGCGCGACAATGTCGGAGGTACTGCCCGAGCCAGCCGGAGGTACCGCCGAGAACGAAAGCAACACGCCGCGCGCGGACTTTATCGTGCGACATCGACGGAGGTACCGCCCGAGCGAGCGTCCGGAGGTACCGCCGAGAGCGAAAGCAACACGCCGCGAGTCGACTTTTGCATCGCCCGTAAGCCGGAGGTACCGCCGAGAGCGAAAGCAACACGCCGCGAGTGGACTTTGTCGTGCGACACCGTCGGAGGTACCTCCCGAGCCCGTCGGAGGTACCGCCGAGAACGAAAGCAACACGCCGCGAGCCGACTTTTGCATGGCCCGTACGCCGGAGGTACCGCCGAGAGCGAAAGCAACACGCCGCGAGTGGACTTTGTCGCGCGACAATGTCGGAGGTACAGCCCGAGCCCGTCGGAGGTACCGCCGAGAGAGAAAGCAACACGCCGCGCGCGGACTTTATCGTGCGACATCGACGGATGTATCGCCCGAGCGAGCGTCCGGAGGTACCGCCGAGAGCGAAAGCAACACGCCGCGAGTCGACCTTTGCATCGCCCGAAAGCCGGAGGTACCGCCGAGAGCGAAAGCAACACGCCGCGAGTGGACTTTGTCGCGCGACAATGTCGGAGGTACAGCCCGAGCCCGTCGGAGGTACCGCCGAGAACGAAAGCAACACGCCGCGCGCTGACTTTGTCGTGCGACACCGTCGGAGGTACCGCCCGAGCCCGTCGGAGGTACCGCCGAGAAAGAAAGCAACACGCCGCGAGTCGACTTTTGCATCGCCCGAAAGCCGGAGGTACCGCCGAGAGCGAAAGCAACACGCCGCGAGTGGACTTTGTCGCGCGACAATGTCGGAGGTACTGCCCGAGCCAGCCGGAGGTACCGCCGAGAACGAAAGCAACACGCCGCGCGCGGACTTTATCGTGCGACATCGACGGAGGTACCGCCCGAGCGAGCGTCCGGAGGTACCGCCGAGAGCGAAAGCAACACGCCGCGAGTCGACTTTTGCATCGCCCGTAAGCCGGAGGTACCGCCGAGAGCGAAAGCAACACGCCGCGAGTGGACTTTGTCGTGCGACACCGTCGGAGGTACCTCCCGAGCCCGTCGGAGGTACCGCCGAGAACGAAAGCAACACGCCGCGAGCCGACTTTTGCATGGCCCGTACGCCGGAGGTACCGCCGAGAGCGAAAGCAACACGCCGCGAGTGGACTTTGTCACGCGGCTACGTCGGAGGTACCACCCGAGCCCGTCGGAGGTACCGCCGAGAACGAAAGCAACACGCCGCGCGCGGACTTTATCGTGCGACACCGTCGGAGGTACCGCCCGAGCCCGTCGGAGGTACCGCCGAGAACGAAAGCAACACGCCGCGAGCCGACTTTTGCATCGCCCGTACGCCGGAGGTACCGCCGAGAGAGAAAGCAACACGCCGCGCGCGGACTTTGTCGTGCGACATCGCCGGAGGTACCGCCCGAGCCCGTCGGAGGTACCGCCGTGACGTCGGAGGTACCGCCGAGCCCGTCGGAGGTACCGCCGAGCCTGTCGGTGCTCCTTACAAGTATCCGTTTTCGGCCATCGGGACGCCCGATTTTGTTTAATGTCATCTCTTTTTCTTCGATCCATCCCGTCTGTGCTGTCGTTCGGTCGCTGTCGACCCGTTCGGATCGATCATCGTAATCCGATCGTTCGCAGCGACTAAGTCCCGTTCGCCTCGTTTCATCGGCGCTCGCGCCCATAAGCGGCCGTGCGTAAGGCCGTGCGTCGCCGACCGCTTGGCCGGCCGGTTGGGTACTATAAGAGGTGCGGTGCGCTCGGCGACCGAGCGTTGTCGGATCGTCGTGCGGGTGCGTTTGGCGTGCTTCGCACGTTCGGTACGATGTGCCTCGGCTCTCCTGAGTCGTGCCGTATTATTAGAAATTATATTTCTAGACACAGCATTGCCACGAGTCGGCGTCGTAAGACCGAATGGCTCCTATGTGGCGCGCACTGTTTATCAGTGTTGGCTGCGCGATCTTCCCTCGTTCGTAGACGAACGCGATCGGATGTATCGTTGCACTTACCGAGCATCGACTTCACCGTTACCGAGTGGCGGAAAGCGAGAGATCGCTCTTCACGCTTACTTGTAAACCGTAGCGAAAATTTTCGACCGTGCTTGAACGCACCGGCGACTCGTTCCTCGACGTCTGAGCATCGCGCCGTCGATCTAGCGTCAGGGCGAGGCGGCTATACGCCGCTACTTTGGGAGAATGAGAACAACATGATCTTTATATAACAAATATGATCTTTATAACATAATTTTAACGGAGTAGAGCTCCAACGAGCGTCTGTCTCCAGCTGTATATATTGCGATAATAAGAGAGTGTCGCCGACCGGCTTGAGGGCGCCGGCGGTAATAACGGCACGTCGAGAGTATCTCGAACGAAGGGCGCCCGTCACGTTCGCGGACGTGATGGGGCGCGCGTCGCTCCACGCGAGCGACCGAACTCACGAAGTTCCCTGGTTGATCCTGCCAGTAGTCATATGCTTGTCTCAAAGATTAAGCCATGCATGTCTCAGTGCATGCCGAATTAA
>NW_028297142.1:15000-17500 GCF_055798465.1 Pogonomyrmex barbatus
CTGGATTGGTCACCTTAAGTCGCGACCCGCCTGTGGTCTGTGAGCACTGCGGACGAGAGTTCCGGAACATGCGTGGCCTAGGGGTTCACGTACGGTCAGCTCATCCGGTTGAAGCCAACCGCGCGATCGATGTCGACCGCCAGAAGGCCAGATGGTCTGTGGAGGAGACGCGTCTCATGGCTCGGGCTGAGGCAGCAGCCGCCTCAGCAGGGGGAATTCTCTTCATGAATCAACATCTGCAACAGAGATTCCCTCATAGGACACTCGAAGCCATCAAAGGTAAGCGTCGACAAGAGGCTTATCGAGCGATGGTTAGAGAGTTCTGCCATGATGTCCATCCGCTTGCGGAGGACGATGAGGGCACGGGGACCGGTGAGGCGATGATAGGAGCCGCCGGTGTCCCAACGACCATAGAGACGCTAGTTGATACTGTTGAGCAATCATGTGCACGTCAACCGGTACCTCAGCAAAGCTCTGAGAGACTCCGGGAGCATATCGGCGGACTCATCTCTAAGAATGAGTCGCTCCGGAGTTTCGAGGTTGACACTCTCCTAGGCATAGCGAGAGATGCTCTTGTGGGGGAGGTGGACCTTCATGCCATCGAGAGATGGCTGGAGAGAATCTTCCCGCCGCCGAGTGTGCACCCTCCACGGCGCGAACCGACTAGAGAGCGCAAGCATCCTAAGAAGCGAGAGAATAGAGAGCAAAGGAGGAAACGGGAGTATGCGATAGTGCAAACCCTGTATAAGAAGAACCTTAAGTCCTGCTTGTCGCGCATACTCGAAGACGGCTCTGAGCGTACGCGTCCGTCCGCTGTCGAATTCTGCGATTACTGGCGTCCCCTTATGGAGGCGTCCAGTGTTGCGAATGGTGATATGACGGGGCTGCGTGAGCTGTACGGAGAGGCGACACAGGAGGCGGGTGCCAGCCGGAGCCATCCATCGAGAGGCATCCATCTGGAGGGCCTCGGTGAGGGCGCCGCCGCGAACCCAGGTTTAGCGGCGGATAAGACCTCGCTCTGGGATCCTATTCTAGCGACCGAGGTTGCGAGGATCTCCGTAAGGAATGGCACCGCGCCCGGATTGGATGGCATTACGCCGAGGGCTTGGAACGCAGTTCCAGTGAGCCTTCGCGCGCTTGTCTTCAATCTGCTGCTCTTGGCAGAGACGGCACCCTTGTCGATCACCACGACTAGAACGGTGTTTCTAGAAAAGGGCGGGATGTCCGATAGGCCTGGGCCGTCGGAATATCGACCCCTGAGTATAGGCTCCGTGATCATAAGACATCTGCATAAGATCCTGGCAAAACGTCTGGCGGCCCTTGACATCTTCGACGCCCGCCAAAGGGGTTTCCGGCCGGTGGACGGGGTCTGTGAGAATATCACAGTTCTCTCCTCCGTGCTCGGCGACGCCCGGAGACGGTGTAAGTCGTTGCATGTCGCATGCGTGGACCTGTCGAAAGCCTTCGACACGGTGTCACACGCTGCGATCCATCGCACCCTCGAGGAGCTTGGTCTCCCGAGGGAATTCCGCGATTACGTCAGGGCCATATACGCAGAGGCACGAACTGTGTTACAGCCGACTGGACGCCAAAGGATGTCGCCCATTCACGTGGGACGTGGTGTGAGGCAGGGTGATCCGCTGTCGCCCCTACTGTTCAATCTGGTCGTAGATCGGGCACTGGGAATTCTCTCGGAGGATGTGGGTTATAGACTGGAATCGAGGCTGATCAACGCATTAGGCTACGCAGACGACATTGTGCTCCTGTCCTCTACCAAGATCGGACTGCAGGAGAATTTGACGCGGCTTCATGCCGCCTTTTTGCAAAATGGGCTCACGATAAACGCAAATAAAACCGGCGTGCTCTCAATGGTAGCGTCTGGCAGAGACAAGAAGGTGAAGATTGACATGACACCTTACTTCACCGTGGGGGGAGCGCTGATACCGCAGAGATCCCCAGTCGATGTCTGGACCTATTTAGGGGGCATGTATCAAGGTGCTAGGGAATACGCGAGCGTCCCTCCTCTAGCCAACTCCATCAGGCATATAACAAAAGCACCTCTGAAGCCGCAACAGCGGCTGAGGTTGCTCAGGGATTGTCTCCTACCTCGGTATTATCACCGATGGATCATAGGGACAATCACCTCAAAGATATTAAAGGAGATGGACGTGCTGCTACGTGCTGCGGTGCGTCGGTGGCTGCGATTGCCCCATGATGTGCCTGCTGGCTACTTCCATGCGCCGATACAGAGTGGCGGGCTTGGCATGCCTCTGCTCAAAACCTTTATCCCTATTCTGAAACATAACCGACTGCAGCGGTTGTGCCGGAGTACTCTGCCCGCGGCGTGCGCCGCTGCCGAAACCACATACGTGGCTAGGCAGATGGTATGGTGTGACAACCAGATGCGCGTCCGTGGAAACAGAGTCACCACAACCGCCGAGCTCAGGCAGCAATGCGCTGCATGGTTGTGCGAGTCGTGCGATGGGGGCGGACTCAGGGA
>NW_028297142.1:22500-25000 GCF_055798465.1 Pogonomyrmex barbatus
ATGTCGGAGGTACAGCCCGAGCCCGTCGGAGGTACCGCCGAGAGAGAAAGCAACACGCCGCGCGCGGACTTTATCGTGCGACATCGACGGATGTATCGCCCGAGCGAGCGTCCGGAGGTACCGCCGAGAGCGAAAGCAACACGCCGCGAGTCGACCTTTGCATCGCCCGAAAGCCGGAGGTACCGCCGAGAGCGAAAGCAACACGCCGCGAGTGGACTTTGTCGCGCGACAATGTCGGAGGTACAGCCCGAGCCCGTCGGAGGTACCGCCGAGAACGAAAGCAACACGCCGCGCGCTGACTTTGTCGTGCGACACCGTCGGAGGTACCGCCCGAGCCCGTCGGAGGTACCGCCGAGAAAGAAAGCAACACGCCGCGAGTCGACTTTTGCATCGCCCGAAAGCCGGAGGTACCGCCGAGAGCGAAAGCAACACGCCGCGAGTGGACTTTGTCGCGCGACAATGTCGGAGGTACTGCCCGAGCCAGCCGGAGGTACCGCCGAGAACGAAAGCAACACGCCGCGCGCGGACTTTATCGTGCGACATCGACGGAGGTACCGCCCGAGCGAGCGTCCGGAGGTACCGCCGAGAGCGAAAGCAACACGCCGCGAGTCGACTTTTGCATCGCCCGTAAGCCGGAGGTACCGCCGAGAGCGAAAGCAACACGCCGCGAGTGGACTTTGTCGTGCGACACCGTCGGAGGTACCTCCCGAGCCCGTCGGAGGTACCGCCGAGAACGAAAGCAACACGCCGCGAGCCGACTTTTGCATGGCCCGTACGCCGGAGGTACCGCCGAGAGCGAAAGCAACACGCCGCGAGTGGACTTTGTCGCGCGACAATGTCGGAGGTACAGCCCGAGCCCGTCGGAGGTACCGCCGAGAGAGAAAGCAACACGCCGCGCGCGGACTTTATCGTGCGACATCGACGGATGTATCGCCCGAGCGAGCGTCCGGAGGTACCGCCGAGAGCGAAAGCAACACGCCGCGAGTCGACCTTTGCATCGCCCGAAAGCCGGAGGTACCGCCGAGAGCGAAAGCAACACGCCGCGAGTGGACTTTGTCGCGCGACAATGTCGGAGGTACTGCCCGAGCCAGCCGGAGGTACCGCCGAGAACGAAAGCAACACGCCGCGCGCGGACTTTATCGTGCGACATCGACGGAGGTACCGCCCGAGCGAGCGTCCGGAGGTACCGCCGAGAGCGAAAGCAACACGCCGCGAGTCGACTTTTGCATCGCCCGTAAGCCGGAGGTACCGCCGAGAGCGAAAGCAACACGCCGCGAGTGGACTTTGTCGTGCGACACCGTCGGAGGTACCTCCCGAGCCCGTCGGAGGTACCGCCGAGAACGAAAGCAACACGCCGCGAGCCGACTTTTGCATGGCCCGTACGCCGGAGGTACCGCCGAGAGCGAAAGCAACACGCCGCGAGTGGACTTTGTCACGCGGCTACGTCGGAGGTACCACCCGAGCCCGTCGGAGGTACCGCCGAGAACGAAAGCAACACGCCGCGCGCGGACTTTATCGTGCGACACCGTCGGAGGTACCGCCCGAGCCCGTCGGAGGTACCGCCGAGAACGAAAGCAACACGCCGCGAGCCGACTTTTGCATCGCCCGTACGCCGGAGGTACCGCCGAGAGAGAAAGCAACACGCCGCGCGCGGACTTTGTCGTGCGACATCGCCGGAGGTACCGCCCGAGCCCGTCGGAGGTACCGCCGTGACGTCGGAGGTACCGCCGAGCCCGTCGGAGGTACCGCCGAGCCTGTCGGTGCTCCTTACAAGTATCCGTTTTCGGCCATCGGGACGCCCGATTTTGTTTAATGTCATCTCTTTTTCTTCGATCCATCCCGTCTGTGCTGTCGTTCGGTCGCTGTCGACCCGTTCGGATCGATCATCGTAATCCGATCGTTCGCAGCGACTAAGTCCCGTTCGCCTCGTTTCATCGGCGCTCGCGCCCATAAGCGGCCGTGCGTAAGGCCGTGCGTCGCCGACCGCTTGGCCGGCCGGTTGGGTACTATAAGAGGTGCGGTGCGCTCGGCGACCGAGCGTTGTCGGATCGTCGTGCGGGTGCGTTTGGCGTGCTTCGCACGTTCGGTACGATGTGCCTCGGCTCTCCTGAGTCGTGCCGTATTATTAGAAATTATATTTCTAGACACAGCATTGCCACGAGTCGGCGTCGTAAGACCGAATGGCTCCTATGTGGCGCGCACTGTTTATCAGTGTTGGCTGCGCGATCTTCCCTCGTTCGTAGACGAACGCGATCGGATGTATCGTTGCACTTACCGAGCATCGACTTCACCGTTACCGAGTGGCGGAAAGCGAGAGATCGCTCTTCACGCTTACTTGTAAACCGTAGCGAAAATTTTCGACCGTGCTTGAACGCACCGGCGACTCGTTCCTCGACGTCTGAGCATCGCGCCGTCGATCTAGCGTCAGGGCGAGGCGGCTATACGCCGCTACTTTGGGAGAATGAGAACAACATGATCTTTATATAACAAATATGATCTT
>NW_028297143.1:2500-7500 GCF_055798465.1 Pogonomyrmex barbatus
CGCACGAACGGCCGTACGCGCCACGTCGTGCGAAAGCAACACGCCGCGAGCGGACTTTAACGCACGAACGGCCGTACGCGCCACGTCGTGCGAAAGCAACACGCCGCGAGCGGACTTAACGTTTGCGAAAGCAACACGCCGCGAGCGGACTTTAGCGTTTGCGAAAGCAACACGCCGCGAGCGGACTTTAACGCACGAACGGCCGTACGCGCCACGTCGTGCGAAAGCAACACGCCGCGAGCGGACTTTAACGCACGAACGGCCGTACGCGCCACGTCGTGCGAAAGCAACACGCCGCGAGCGGACTTAACGTTTGCGAAAGCAACACGCCGCGAGCGGACTTTAGCGTTTGCGAAAGCAACACGCCGCGAGCGGACTTAACGTTTGCGAAAGCAACACGCCGCGAGCGGACTTTAGCGTTTGCGAAAGCAACACGCCGCGAGCGGACTTTAGCGTTTGCGAAAGCAACACGCCGCGAGCGGACTTTAACGCACGAACGGCCGTACGCGCCACGTCGTGCGAAAGCAACACGCCGCGAGCGGACTTAACGTTTGCGAAAGCAACACGCCGCGAGCGGACTTAACGTTTGCGAAAGCAACACGCCGCGAGCGGACTTTAGCGTTTGCGAAAGCAACACGCCGCGAGCGGACTTTAACGCACGAACGGCCGTGCGCGCCACGTCGTGCGAAAGCAACACGCCGCGAGCGGACTTTAGCGTTTGCGAAAGCAACACGCAGCGCGCGAGCCTGTGTAGTGCCTGTCCGCGGGAGGCGCGATTAAAGTATCAGTCATTCGTGTGCTACAATTTTATAATCCTGTGTCCTTAAAATATCAATACTTATATAATTGCATAGTAAAATATAATATTACAATATAAACATTATATTTCGTTATATAAGTTTAAAAATTAACATAACTGTAATAACTAAGCATTATGCACCTTCTAATACAGAAACACTAAAAGTATTCCCACGCAAACACTCCAATGCGTGTGATACGTTATTAGGGACAGCATTCATGCATGAATGCTTTAAAAGTAAAGATATAAACACGGATAACAGCAACACTTTATCAAAGGCACCAATCCAGATATCAATGACGAATAAATGTTTATTTATTAATACGAAAGTTATTTATTGCGCTGCCCGGCTAATCGGAGGTTCCGCCGAGAGCGAAGAGCAACACGCCGCGAGTCGACTTTTGCATCGCCCGTACGCCGGAGGTACTGCCCGAGCCCGTCGGAGGTACCGCCGAGAGCGAAAGCAACACGCCGCGAGCCAACTTTTGCATCGCCCTTACGCCGGAGGTACCGCCGAGAACGAAAGCAACACGCCGCGAGCCGACTTTTGCATCGCCCGTACGCCGGAGGTATCGCCGAGAGCGAAAGCAACACGCCGCGAGTGGACTTTGTCGCGCGGCAACGTCGGAGGTAATGCCCGAGCCCGTCGGAGGTACCGCCGAGAACGAAAGCAACACGCCGCGCGCGGACTTTGTCGTGCGACACCGTCGGAGGTACTGCCCGAGCCCGTCGGAGGTACCGCCGAGAAAGAAAGCAACACGCCGCGAGTCGACTTTTGCATCGCCCGAAAGCCGGAGGTACCGCCGAAAGCGAAAGCAACACGCCGCGAGTGGACTTTGTCGCGCGACAATGTCGGAGGTACAGCCCGAGCCTGCCGGAGGTACCGCCGAGAACGAAAGCAACACGCCGCGAGCCGACTTTTGCATCGGCCGTACGCCGGAGGTACCGCCGAGAGCGAAAGCAACACGCCGCGAGTGGACTTTGTCGCGCGACAATGTCGGAGGTACAGCCCGAGCCCGTCGGAGGTACCGCCGAGAGAGAAAGCAACACGCCGCGCGCGGACTTTATCGTGCGACATCGACGGATGTATCGCCCGAGCGAGCGTCCGGAGGTACCGCCGAGAGCGAAAGCAACACGCCGCGAGTCGACCTTTGCATCGCCCGAAAGCCGGAGGTACCGCCGAGAGCGAAAGCAACACGCCGCGAGTGGACTTTGTCGCGCGACAATGTCGGAGGTACAGCCCGAGCCCGTCGGAGGTACCGCCGAGAACGAAAGCAACACGCCGCGCGCTGACTTTGTCGTGCGACACCGTCGGAGGTACCGCCCGAGCCCGTCGGAGGTACCGCCGAGAAAGAAAGCAACACGCCGCGAGTCGACTTTTGCATCGCCCGAAAGCCGGAGGTACCGCCGAGAGCGAAAGCAACACGCCGCGAGTGGACTTTGTCGCGCGACAATGTCGGAGGTACTGCCCGAGCCAGCCGGAGGTACCGCCGAGAACGAAAGCAACACGCCGCGCGCGGACTTTATCGTGCGACATCGACGGAGGTACCGCCCGAGCGAGCGTCCGGAGGTACCGCCGAGAGCGAAAGCAACACGCCGCGAGTCGACTTTTGCATCGCCCGTAAGCCGGAGGTACCGCCGAGAGCGAAAGCAACACGCCGCGAGTGGACTTTGTCGTGCGACACCGTCGGAGGTACCTCCCGAGCCCGTCGGAGGTACCGCCGAGAACGAAAGCAACACGCCGCGAGCCGACTTTTGCATGGCCCGTACGCCGGAGGTACCGCCGAGAGCGAAAGCAACACGCCGCGAGTGGACTTTGTCGCGCGACAATGTCGGAGGTACAGCCCGAGCCCGTCGGAGGTACCGCCGAGAGAGAAAGCAACACGCCGCGCGCGGACTTTATCGTGCGACATCGACGGATGTATCGCCCGAGCGAGCGTCCGGAGGTACCGCCGAGAGCGAAAGCAACACGCCGCGAGTCGACCTTTGCATCGCCCGAAAGCCGGAGGTACCGCCGAGAGCGAAAGCAACACGCCGCGAGTGGACTTTGTCGCGCGACAATGTCGGAGGTACAGCCCGAGCCCGTCGGAGGTACCGCCGAGAACGAAAGCAACACGCCGCGCGCTGACTTTGTCGTGCGACACCGTCGGAGGTACCGCCCGAGCCCGTCGGAGGTACCGCCGAGAAAGAAAGCAACACGCCGCGAGTCGACTTTTGCATCGCCCGAAAGCCGGAGGTACCGCCGAGAGCGAAAGCAACACGCCGCGAGTGGACTTTGTCGCGCGACAATGTCGGAGGTACTGCCCGAGCCAGCCGGAGGTACCGCCGAGAACGAAAGCAACACGCCGCGCGCGGACTTTATCGTGCGACATCGACGGAGGTACCGCCCGAGCGAGCGTCCGGAGGTACCGCCGAGAGCGAAAGCAACACGCCGCGAGTCGACTTTTGCATCGCCCGTAAGCCGGAGGTACCGCCGAGAGCGAAAGCAACACGCCGCGAGTGGACTTTGTCGTGCGACACCGTCGGAGGTACCTCCCGAGCCCGTCGGAGGTACCGCCGAGAACGAAAGCAACACGCCGCGAGCCGACTTTTGCATGGCCCGTACGCCGGAGGTACCGCCGAGAGCGAAAGCAACACGCCGCGAGTGGACTTTGTCACGCGGCTACGTCGGAGGTACCACCCGAGCCCGTCGGAGGTACCGCCGAGAACGAAAGCAACACGCCGCGCGCGGACTTTATCGTGCGACACCGTCGGAGGTACCGCCCGAGCCCGTCGGAGGTACCGCCGAGAACGAAAGCAACACGCCGCGAGCCGACTTTTGCATCGCCCGTACGCCGGAGGTACCGCCGAGAGAGAAAGCAACACGCCGCGCGCGGACTTTGTCGTGCGACATCGCCGGAGGTACCGCCCGAGCCCGTCGGAGGTACCGCCGTGACGTCGGAGGTACCGCCGAGCCCGTCGGAGGTACCGCCGAGCCTGTCGGTGCTCCTTACAAGTATCCGTTTTCGGCCATCGGGACGCCCGATTTTGTTTAATGTCATCTCTTTTTCTTCGATCCATCCCGTCTGTGCTGTCGTTCGGTCGCTGTCGACCCGTTCGGATCGATCATCGTAATCCGATCGTTCGCAGCGACTAAGTCCCGTTCGCCTCGTTTCATCGGCGCTCGCGCCCATAAGCGGCCGTGCGTAAGGCCGTGCGTCGCCGACCGCTTGGCCGGCCGGTTGGGTACTATAAGAGGTGCGGTGCGCTCGGCGACCGAGCGTTGTCGGATCGTCGTGCGGGTGCGTTTGGCGTGCTTCGCACGTTCGGTACGATGTGCCTCGGCTCTCCTGAGTCGTGCCGTATTATTAGAAATTATATTTCTAGACACAGCATTGCCACGAGTCGGCGTCGTAAGACCGAATGGCTCCTATGTGGCGCGCACTGTTTATCAGTGTTGGCTGCGCGATCTTCCCTCGTTCGTAGACGAACGCGATCGGATGTATCGTTGCACTTACCGAGCATCGACTTCACCGTTACCGAGTGGCGGAAAGCGAGAGATCGCTCTTCACGCTTACTTGTAAACCGTAGCGAAAATTTTCGACCGTGCTTGAACGCACCGGCGACTCGTTCCTCGACGTCTGAGCATCGCGCCGTCGATCTAGCGTCAGGGCGAGGCGGCTATACGCCGCTACTTTGGGAGAATGAGAACAACATGATCTTTATATAACAAATATGATCTTTATAACATAATTTTAACGGAGTAGAGCTCCAACGAGCGTCTGTCTCCAGCTGTATATATTGCGATAATAAGAGAGTGTCGCCGACCGGCTTGAGGGCGCCGGCGGTAATAACGGCACGTCGAGAGTATCTCGAACGAAGGGCGCCCGTCACGTTCGCGGACGTGATGGGGCGCGCGTCGCTCCACGCGAGCGACCGAACTCACGAAGTTCCCTGGTTGATCCTGCCAGTAGTCATATGCTTGTCTCAAAGATTAAGCCATGCATGTCTCAGTGCATGCCGAATTAAGGTGAAACCGCGAATGGCTCATTAAATCAGTTATGGTTCATTAGATTGTACCCACATTTACTTGGATAACTGTGGTAATTCTAGAGCTAATACATGCAAAACAGAGTCCCGACCAGTGATGGGAGGGACGCTTTTATTAGATCAAAACCAATCGGTGGCGAGCGGTCTCCGTCCGTCCACCGTTTATTTTGGT